>NW_027461490.1:325000-370078 GCF_030463565.1 Pelecanus crispus | reverse complement strand
TGCAAATTTCCAGCGATTCTCCTACGACTCAGGCCTGCGGGTAAAGAGCTCTTGCTATTCCTCAACTTGCCTTGGCAGCGCTTTCGCAGCCAAACACACACTCTGGCCGTCAGCCCTTGAAACATTCCCAAGCTCAATCTCACTCTCGGCACGCACCAGCTCCCAATAGTACAATCATCCACCAAGTTCTCCCACACCAGAGGCCTACAGCTTAAAGAGCTCGTGCCGGTCCTCCCCTTCCCTTGCCATCGCTTTCGCAACCAAACGCGCTCTGGCCATCTGCCCTTGCCTAGCCTCAAAGCAGCGCCAATACAGACATATGCTCCGGGCCCACTCGCACGCCAGGCACAGACCAGCTCCCAAAGCGCAATCATCCACCAATGTCGCCCACACTGTAGCTCTAAGCCTTAGGGCTGTTGCCTGATCCTCACCTTCCCTTGACAGCGCTTTCACAGCCAAACACACTGGGGCCGTCTGCCCTCGCCTTGCCTCCCAGCACTCCCAAAGCTAACACACATTTCGCAAGCTCCTTCTCACTCTCGGTACAGACCAGCTCCCAAACCCCAAACGCCCAGCAATTTCTGCCACACTCTGCGCGTCAGGGCTGAGAGCTCTTTGCTGGTCCTCGCCTGCCCTTGCCATCGCTTTCGCAGCCACACCAACACTGCGGCTTCTGCGCTCGCCGCCTCCCAGCACTCCCAACACGCATTCTCAAGCTCACTCTCGCTCCAGGCTTACGCCACCTCCACAGTGGTGCAAATTTCCAGCGATTCTCCTACGACTCAGGCCTGCGGGTAAAGAGCTCTTGCTATTCCTCAACTTGCCTTGGCAGCGCTTTCGCAGCCCAAACACACACTCTGGCCGTCAGCCCTTGAAACATTCCCAAGCTCAATCTCACTCTCGGCACGCACCAGCTCCCAATAGTACAATCATCCACCAAGTTCTCCCACACCAGAGGCCTACAGCTTAAAGAGCTCGTGCCGGTCCTCCCCTTCCCTTGCCATCGCTTTCGCAACCAAACGCGCTCTGGCCATCTGCCCTTGCCTAGCCTCAAAGCAGCGCCAATACAGACATATGCTCCGGGCCCACTCGCACGCCAGGCACAGACCAGCTCCCAAAGCGCAATCATCCACCAATGTCGCCCACACTGTAGCTCTAAGCCTTAGGGCTGTTGCCTGATCCTCACCTTCCCTTGACAGCGCTTTCACAGCCAAACACACTGGGGCCGTCTGCCCTCGCCTTGCCTCCCAGCACTCCCAAAGCTAACACACATTTCGCAAGCTCCTTCTCACTCTCGGTACAGACCAGCTCCCAAACCCCAAACGCCCAGCAATTTCTGCCACACTCTGCGCGTCAGGGCTGAGAGCTCTTTGCTGGTCCCTCGCCTGCCCTTGCCATCGCTTTCGCAGCCACACCAACACTGCGGCTTCTGCGCTCGCCGCCTCCCAGCACTCCCAACACGCATTCTCAAGCTCACTCTCGCTCCAGGCTTACGCCACCTCCACAGTGGTGCAAATTTCCAGCGATTCTCCTACGACTCAGGCCTGCGGGTAAAGAGCTCTTGCTATTCCTCAACTTGCCTTGGCAGCGCTTTCGCAGCCAAACACACACTCTGGCCGTCAGCCCTTGAAACATTCCCAAGCTCAATCTCACTCTCGGCACGCACCAGCTCCCAATAGTACAATCATCCACCAAGTTCTCCCACACCAGAGGCCTACAGCTTAAAGAGCTCGTGCCGGTCCTCCCCTTCCCTTGCCATCGCTTTCGCAACCAAACGCGCTCTGGCCATCTGCCCTTGCCTAGCCTCAAAGCAGCGCCAATACAGACATATGCTCCGGGCCCACTCGCACGCCAGGCACAGACCAGCTCCCAAAGCGCAATCATCCACCAATGTCGCCCACACTGTAGCTCTAAGCCTTAGGGCTGTTGCCTGATCCTCACCTTCCCTTGACAGCGCTTTCACAGCCAAACACACTGGGGCCGTCTGCCCTCGCCTTGCCTCCCAGCACTCCCAAAGCTAACACACATTTCGCAAGCTCCTTCTCACTCTCGGTACAGACCAGCTCCCAAACCCCAAACGCCCAGCAATTTCTGCCACACTCTGCGCGTCAGGGCTGAGAGCTCTTTGCTGGTCCTCGCCTGCCCTTGCCATCGCTTTCGCAGCCACACCAACTGCGGCTTCTGCGCTCGCCGCCTCCCAGCACTCCCAACACGCATTCTCAAGCTCACTCTCGCTCCAGGCTTACGCCACCTCCACAGTGGTGCAAATTTCCAGCGATTCTCCTACGACTCAGGCCTGCGGGTAAAGAGCTCTTGCTATTCCTCAACTTGCCTTGGCAGCGCTTTCGCAGCCAAACACACACTCTGGCCGTCAGCCCTTGAAACATTCCCAAGCTCAATCTCACTCTCGGCACGCACCAGCTCCCAATAGTACAATCATCCACCAAGTTCTCCCACACCAGAGGCCTACAGCTTAAAGAGCTCGTGCCGGTCCTCCCCTTCCCTTGCCATCGCTTTCGCAACCAAACGCGCTCTGGCCATCTGCCCTTGCCTAGCCTCAAAGCAGCGCCAATACAGACATATGCTCCGGGCCCACTCGCACGCCAGGCACAGACCAGCTCCCAAAGCGCAATCATCCACCAATGTCGCCCACACTGTAGCTCTAAGCCTTAGGGCTGTTGCCTGATCCTCACCTTCCCTTGACAGCGCTTTCACAGCCAAACACACTGGGGCCGTCTGCCCTCGCCTTGCCTCCCAGCACTCCCAAAGCTAACACACATTTCGCAAGCTCCTTCTCACTCTCGTACAGACCAGCTCCCAAACCCCAAACGCCCAGCAATTTCTGCCACACTCTGCGCGTCAGGGCTGAGAGCTCTTTGCTGGTCCTCGCCTGCCCTTGCCATCGCTTTCGCAGCCACACCAACACTGCGGCTTCTGCGCTCGCCGCCTCCCAGCACTCCCAACACGCATTCTCAAGCTCACTCTCGCTCCAGGCTTACGCCACCTCCACAGTGGTGCAAATTTCCAGCGATTCTCCTACGACTCAGGCCTGCGGGTAAAGAGCTCTTGCTATTCCTCAACTTGCCTTGGCAGCGCTTTCGCAGCCAAACACACACTCTGGCCGTCAGCCCTTGAAACATTCCCAAGCTCAATCTCACTCTCGGCACGCACCAGCTCCCAATAGTACAATCATCCACCAAGTTCTCCCACACCAGAGGCCTACAGCTTAAAGAGCTCGTGCCGGTCCTCCCCTTCCCTTGCCATCGCTTTCGCAACCAAACGCGCTCTGGCCATCTGCCCTTGCCTAGCCTCAAAGCAGCGCCAATACAGACATATGCTCCGGGCCCACTCGCACGCCAGGCACAGACCAGCTCCCAAAGCGCAATCATCCACCAATGTCGCCCACACTGTAGCTCTAAGCCTTAGGGCTGTTGCCTGATCCTCACCTTCCCTTGACAGCGCTTTCACAGCCAAACACACTGGGGCCGTCTGCCCTCGCCTTGCCTCCCAGCACTCCCAAAGCTAACACACATTTCGCAAGCTCCTTCTCACTCTCGGTACAGACCAGCTCCCAAACCCCAAACGCCCAGCAATTTCTGCCACACTCTGCGCGTCAGGGCTGAGAGCTCTTTGCTGGTCCTCGCCTGCCCTTGCCATCGCTTTCGCAGCCACACCAACACTGCGGCTTCTGCGCTCGCCGCCTCCCAGCACTCCCAACACGCATTCTCAAGCTCACTCTCGCTCCAGGCTTACGCCACCTCCACAGTGGTGCAAATTTCCAGCGATTCTCCTACGACTCAGGCCTGCGGGTAAAGAGCTCTTGCTATTCCTCAACTTGCCTTGGCAGCGCTTTCGCAGCCAAACACACACTCTGGCCGTCAGCCCTTGAAACATTCCCAAGCTCAATCTCACTCTCGGCACGCACCAGCTCCCAATAGTACAATCATCCACCAAGTTCTCCCACACCAGAGGCCTACAGCTTAAAGAGCTCGTGCCGGTCCTCCCCTTCCCTTGCCATCGCTTTCGCAACCAAACGCGCTCTGGCCATCTGCCCTTGCCTAGCCTCAAAGCAGCGCCAATACAGACATATGCTCCGGGCCCACTCGCACGCCAGGCACAGACCAGCTCCCAAAGCGCAATCATCCACCAATGTCGCCCACACTGTAGCTCTAAGCCTTAGGGCTGTTGCCTGATCCTCACCTTCCCTTGACAGCGCTTTCACAGCCAAACACACTGGGGCCGTCTGCCCTCGCCTTGCCTCCCAGCACTCCCAAAGCTAACACACATTTCGCAAGCTCCTTCTCACTCTCGGTACAGACCAGCTCCCAAACCCCAAACGCCCAGCAATTTCTGCCACACTCTGCGCGTCAGGGCTGAGAGCTCTTTGCTGGTCCTCGCCTGCCCTTGCCATCGCTTTCGCAGCCACACCAACACTGCGGCTTCTGCGCTCGCCGCCTCCCAGCACTCCCAACACGCATTCTCAAGCTCACTCTCGCTCCAGGCTTACGCCACCTCCACAGTGGTGCAAATTTCCAGCGATTCTCCTACGACTCAGGCCTGCGGGTAAAGAGCTCTTGCTATTCCTCAACTTGCCTTGGCAGCGCTTTCGCAGCCAAACACACACTCTGGCCGTCAGCCCTTGAAACATTCCCAAGCTCAATCTCACTCTCGGCACGCACCAGCTCCCAATAGTACAATCATCCACCAAGTTCTCCCACACCAGAGGCCTACAGCTTAAAGAGCTCGTGCCGGTCCTCCCCTTCCCTTGCCATCGCTTTCGCAACCAAACGCGCTCTGGCCATCTGCCCTTGCCTAGCCTCAAAGCAGCGCCAATACAGACATATGCTCCGGGCCCACTCGCACGCCAGGCACAGACCAGCTCCCAAAGCGCAATCATCCACCAATGTCGCCCACACTGTAGCTCTAAGCCTTAGGGCTGTTGCCTGATCCTCACCTTCCCTTGACAGCGCTTTCACAGCCAAACACACTGGGGCCGTCTGCCCTCGCCTTGCCTCCCAGCACTCCCAAAGCTAACACACATTTCGCAAGCTCCTTCTCACTCTCGGTACAGACCAGCTCCCAAACCCCAAACGCCCAGCAATTTCTGCCACACTCTGCGCGTCAGGGCTGAGAGCTCTTTGCTGGTCCTCGCCTGCCCTTGCCATCGCTTTCGCAGCCACACCAACACTGCGGCTTCTGCGCTCGCCGCCTCCCAGCACTCCCAACACGCATTCTCAAGCTCACTCTCGCTCCAGGCTTACGCCACCTCCACAGTGGTGCAAATTTCCAGCGATTCTCCTACGACTCAGGCCTGCGGGTAAAGAGCTCTTGCTATTCCTCAACTTGCCTTGGCAGCGCTTTCGCAGCCAAACACACACTCTGGCCGTCAGCCCTTGAAACATTCCCAAGCTCAATCTCACTCTCGGCACGCACCAGCTCCCAATAGTACAATCATCCACCAAGTTCTCCCACACCAGAGGCCTACAGCTTAAAGAGCTCGTGCCGGTCCTCCCCTTCCCTTGCCATCGCTTTCGCAACCAAACGCGCTCTGGCCATCTGCCCTTGCCTAGCCTCAAAGCAGCGCCAATACAGACATATGCTCCGGGCCCACTCGCACGCCAGGCACAGACCAGCTCCCAAAGCGCAATCATCCACCAATGTCGCCCACACTGTAGCTCTAAGCCTTAGGGCTGTTGCCTGATCCTCACCTTCCCTTGACAGCGCTTTCACAGCCAAACACACTGGGGCCGTCTGCCCTCGCCTTGCCTCCCAGCACTCCCAAAGCTAACACACATTTCGCAAGCTCCTTCTCACTCTCGGTACAGACCAGCTCCCAAACCCCAAACGCCCAGCAATTTCTGCCACACTCTGCGCGTCAGGGCTGAGAGCTCTTTGCTGGTCCTCGCCTGCCCTTGCCATCGCTTTCGCAGCCACACCAACACTGCGGCTTCTGCGCTCGCCGCCTCCCAGCACTCCCAACACGCATTCTCAAGCTCACTCTCGCTCCAGGCTTACGCCACCTCCACAGTGGTGCAAATTTCCAGCGATTCTCCTACGACTCAGGCCTGCGGGTAAAGAGCTCTTGCTATTCCTCAACTTGCCTTGGCAGCGCTTTCGCAGCCAAACACACACTCTGGCCGTCAGCCCTTGAAACATTCCCAAGCTCAATCTCACTCTCGGCACGCACCAGCTCCCAATAGTACAATCATCCACCAAGTTCTCCCACACCAGAGGCCTACAGCTTAAAGAGCTCGTGCCGGTCCTCCCCTTCCCTTGCCATCGCTTTCGCAACCAAACGCGCTCTGGCCATCTGCCCTTGCCTAGCCTCAAAGCAGCGCCAATACAGACATATGCTCCGGGCCCACTCGCACGCCAGGCACAGACCAGCTCCCAAAGCGCAATCATCCACCAATGTCGCCCACACTGTAGCTCTAAGCCTTAGGGCTGTTGCCTGATCCTCACCTTCCCTTGACAGCGCTTTCACAGCCAAACACACTGGGGCCGTCTGCCCTCGCCTTGCCTCCCAGCACTCCCAAAGCTAACACACATTTCGCAAGCTCCTTCTCACTCTCGGTACAGACCAGCTCCCAAACCCCAAACGCCCAGCAATTTCTGCCACACTCTGCGCGTCAGGGCTGAGAGCTCTTTGCTGGTCCTCGCCTGCCCTTGCCATCGCTTTCGCAGCCACACCAACACTGCGGCTTCTGCGCTCGCCGCCTCCCAGCACTCCCAACACGCATTCTCAAGCTCACTCTCGCTCCAGGCTTACGCCACCTCCACAGTGGTGCAAATTTCCAGCGATTCTCCTACGACTCAGGCCTGCGGGTAAAGAGCTCTTGCTATTCCTCAACTTGCCTTGGCAGCGCTTTCGCAGCCAAACACACACTCTGGCCGTCAGCCCTTGAAACATTCCCAAGCTCAATCTCACTCTCGGCACGCACCAGCTCCCAATAGTACAATCATCCACCAAGTTCTCCCACACCAGAGGCCTACAGCTTAAAGAGCTCGTGCCGGTCCTCCCCTTCCCTTGCCATCGCTTTCGCAACCAAACGCGCTCTGGCCATCTGCCCTTGCCTAGCCTCAAAGCAGCGCCAATACAGACATATGCTCCGGGCCCACTCGCACGCCAGGCACAGACCAGCTCCCAAAGCGCAATCATCCACCAATGTCGCCCACACTGTAGCTCTAAGCCTTAGGGCTGTTGCCTGATCCTCACCTTCCCTTGACAGCGCTTTCACAGCCAAACACACTGGGGCCGTCTGCCCTCGCCTTGCCTCCCAGCACTCCCAAAGCTAACACACATTTCGCAAGCTCCTTCTCACTCTCGGTACAGACCAGCTCCCAAACCCCAAACGCCCAGCAATTTCTGCCACACTCTGCGCGTCAGGGCTGAGAGCTCTTTGCTGGTCCTCGCCTGCCCTTGCCATCGCTTTCGCAGCCACACCAACACTGCGGCTTCTGCGCTCGCCGCCTCCCAGCACTCCCAACACGCATTCTCAAGCTCACTCTCGCTCCAGGCTTACGCCACCTCCACAGTGGTGCAAATTTCCAGCGATTCTCCTACGACTCAGGCCTGCGGGTAAAGAGCTCTTGCTATTCCTCAACTTGCCTTGGCAGCGCTTTCGCAGCCAAACACACACTCTGGCCGTCAGCCCTTGAAACATTCCCAAGCTCAATCTCACTCTCGGCACGCACCAGCTCCCAATAGTACAATCATCCACCAAGTTCTCCCACACCAGAGGCCTACAGCTTAAAGAGCTCGTGCCGGTCCTCCCCTTCCCTTGCCATCGCTTTCGCAACCAAACGCGCTCTGGCCATCTGCCCTTGCCTAGCCTCAAAGCAGCGCCAATACAGACATATGCTCCGGGCCCACTCGCACGCCAGGCACAGACCAGCTCCCAAAGCGCAATCATCCACCAATGTCGCCCACACTGTAGCTCTAAGCCTTAGGGCTGTTGCCTGATCCTCACCTTCCCTTGACAGCGCTTTCACAGCCAAACACACTGGGGCCGTCTGCCCTCGCCTTGCCTCCCAGCACTCCCAAAGCTAACACACATTTCGCAAGCTCCTTCTCACTCTCGGTACAGACCAGCTCCCAAACCCCAAACGCCCAGCAATTTCTGCCACACTCTGCGCGTCAGGGCTGAGAGCTCTTTGCTGGTCCTCGCCTGCCCTTGCCATCGCTTTCGCAGCCACACCAACACTGCGGCTTCTGCGCTCGCCGCCTCCCAGCACTCCCAACACGCATTCTCAAGCTCACTCTCGCTCCAGGCTTACGCCACCTCCACAGTGGTGCAAATTTCCAGCGATTCTCCTACGACTCAGGCCTGCGGGTAAAGAGCTCTTGCTATTCCTCAACTTGCCTTGGCAGCGCTTTCGCAGCCAAACACACACTCTGGCCGTCAGCCCTTGAAACATTCCCAAGCTCAATCTCACTCTCGGCACGCACCAGCTCCCAATAGTACAATCATCCACCAAGTTCTCCCACACCAGAGGCCTACAGCTTAAAGAGCTCGTGCCGGTCCTCCCCTTCCCTTGCCATCGCTTTCGCAACCAAACGCGCTCTGGCCATCTGCCCTTGCCTAGCCTCAAAGCAGCGCCAATACAGACATATGCTCCGGGCCCACTCGCACGCCAGGCACAGACCAGCTCCCAAAGCGCAATCATCCACCAATGTCGCCCACACTGTAGCTCTAAGCCTTAGGGCTGTTGCCTGATCCTCACCTTCCCTTGACAGCGCTTTCACAGCCAAACACACTGGGGCCGTCTGCCCTCGCCTTGCCTCCCAGCACTCCCAAAGCTAACACACATTTCGCAAGCTCCTTCTCACTCTCGGTACAGACCAGCTCCCAAACCCCAAACGCCCAGCAATTTCTGCCACACTCTGCGCGTCAGGGCTGAGAGCTCTTTGCTGGTCCTCGCCTGCCCTTGCCATCGCTTTCGCAGCCACACCAACACTGCGGCTTCTGCGCTCGCCGCCTCCCAGCACTCCCAACACGCATTCTCAAGCTCACTCTCGCTCCAGGCTTACGCCACCTCCACAGTGGTGCAAATTTCCAGCGATTCTCCTACGACTCAGGCCTGCGGGTAAAGAGCTCTTGCTATTCCTCAACTTGCCTTGGCAGCGCTTTCGCAGCCAAACACACACTCTGGCCGTCAGCCCTTGAAACATTCCCAAGCTCAATCTCACTCTCGGCACGCACCAGCTCCCAATAGTACAATCATCCACCAAGTTCTCCCACACCAGAGGCCTACAGCTTAAAGAGCTCGTGCCGGTCCTCCCCTTCCCTTGCCATCGCTTTCGCAACCAAACGCGCTCTGGCCATCTGCCCTTGCCTAGCCTCAAAGCAGCGCCAATACAGACATATGCTCCGGGCCCACTCGCACGCCAGGCACAGACCAGCTCCCAAAGCGCAATCATCCACCAATGTCGCCCACACTGTAGCTCTAAGCCTTAGGGCTGTTGCCTGATCCTCACCTTCCCTTGACAGCGCTTTCACAGCCAAACACACTGGGGCCGTCTGCCCTCGCCTTGCCTCCCAGCACTCCCAAAGCTAACACACATTTCGCAAGCTCCTTCTCACTCTCGGTACAGACCAGCTCCCAAACCCCAAACGCCCAGCAATTTCTGCCACACTCTGCGCGTCAGGGCTGAGAGCTCTTTGCTGGTCCTCGCCTGCCCTTGCCATCGCTTTCGCAGCCACACCAACACTGCGGCTTCTGCGCTCGCCGCCTCCCAGCACTCCCAACACGCATTCTCAAGCTCACTCTCGCTCCAGGCTTACGCCACCTCCACAGTGGTGCAAATTTCCAGCGATTCTCCTACGACTCAGGCCTGCGGGTAAAGAGCTCTTGCTATTCCTCAACTTGCCTTGGCAGCGCTTTCGCAGCCAAACACACACTCTGGCCGTCAGCCCTTGAAACATTCCCAAGCTCAATCTCACTCTCGGCACGCACCAGCTCCCAATAGTACAATCATCCACCAAGTTCTCCCACACCAGAGGCCTACAGCTTAAAGAGCTCGTGCCGGTCCTCCCCTTCCCTTGCCATCGCTTTCGCAACCAAACGCGCTCTGGCCATCTGCCCTTGCCTAGCCTCAAAGCAGCGCCAATACAGACATATGCTCCGGGCCCACTCGCACGCCAGGCACAGACCAGCTCCCAAAGCGCAATCATCCACCAATGTCGCCCACACTGTAGCTCTAAGCCTTAGGGCTGTTGCCTGATCCTCACCTTCCCTTGACAGCGCTTTCACAGCCAAACACACTGGGGCCGTCTGCCCTCGCCTTGCCTCCCAGCACTCCCAAAGCTAACACACATTTCGCAAGCTCCTTCTCACTCTCGGTACAGACCAGCTCCCAAACCCCAAACGCCCAGCAATTTCTGCCACACTCTGCGCGTCAGGGCTGAGAGCTCTTTGCTGGTCCTCGCCTGCCCTTGCCATCGCTTTCGCAGCCACACCAACACTGCGGCTTCTGCGCTCGCCGCCTCCCAGCACTCCCAACACGCATTCTCAAGCTCACTCTCGCTCCAGGCTTACGCCACCTCCACAGTGGTGCAAATTTCCAGCGATTCTCCTACGACTCAGGCCTGCGGGTAAAGAGCTCTTGCTATTCCTCAACTTGCCTTGGCAGCGCTTTCGCAGCCAAACACACACTCTGGCCGTCAGCCCTTGAAACATTCCCAAGCTCAATCTCACTCTCGGCACGCACCAGCTCCCAATAGTACAATCATCCACCAAGTTCTCCCACACCAGAGGCCTACAGCTTAAAGAGCTCGTGCCGGTCCTCCCCTTCCCTTGCCATCGCTTTCGCAACCAAACGCGCTCTGGCCATCTGCCCTTGCCTAGCCTCAAAGCAGCGCCAATACAGACATATGCTCCGGGCCCACTCGCACGCCAGGCACAGACCAGCTCCCAAAGCGCAATCATCCACCAATGTCGCCCACACTGTAGCTCTAAGCCTTAGGGCTGTTGCCTGATCCTCACCTTCCCTTGACAGCGCTTTCACAGCCAAACACACTGGGGCCGTCTGCCCTCGCCTTGCCTCCCAGCACTCCCAAAGCTAACACACATTTCGCAAGCTCCTTCTCACTCTCGGTACAGACCAGCTCCCAAACCCCAAACGCCCAGCAATTTCTGCCACACTCTGCGCGTCAGGGCTGAGAGCTCTTTGCTGGTCCTCGCCTGCCCTTGCCATCGCTTTCGCAGCCACACCAACACTGCGGCTTCTGCGCTCGCCGCCTCCCAGCACTCCCAACACGCATTCTCAAGCTCACTCTCGCTCCAGGCTTACGCCACCTCCACAGTGGTGCAAATTTCCAGCGATTCTCCTACGACTCAGGCCTGCGGGTAAAGAGCTCTTGCTATTCCTCAACTTGCCTTGGCAGCGCTTTCGCAGCCAAACACACACTCTGGCCGTCAGCCCTTGAAACATTCCCAAGCTCAATCTCACTCTCGGCACGCACCAGCTCCCAATAGTACAATCATCCACCAAGTTCTCCCACACCAGAGGCCTACAGCTTAAAGAGCTCGTGCCGGTCCTCCCCTTCCCTTGCCATCGCTTTCGCAACCAAACGCGCTCTGGCCATCTGCCCTTGCCTAGCCTCAAAGCAGCGCCAATACAGACATATGCTCCGGGCCCACTCGCACGCCAGGCACAGACCAGCTCCCAAAGCGCAATCATCCACCAATGTCGCCCACACTGTAGCTCTAAGCCTTAGGGCTGTTGCCTGATCCTCACCTTCCCTTGACAGCGCTTTCACAGCCAAACACACTGGGGCCGTCTGCCCTCGCCTTGCCTCCCAGCACTCCCAAAGCTAACACACATTTCGCAAGCTCCTTCTCACTCTCGGTACAGACCAGCTCCCAAACCCCAAACGCCCAGCAATTTCTGCCACACTCTGCGCGTCAGGGCTGAGAGCTCTTTGCTGGTCCTCGCCTGCCCTTGCCATCGCTTTCGCAGCCACACCAACACTGCGGCTTCTGCGCTCGCCGCCTCCCAGCACTCCCAACACGCATTCTCAAGCTCACTCTCGCTCCAGGCTTACGCCACCTCCACAGTGGTGCAAATTTCCAGCGATTCTCCTACGACTCAGGCCTGCGGGTAAAGAGCTCTTGCTATTCCTCAACTTGCCTTGGCAGCGCTTTCGCAGCCAAACACACACTCTGGCCGTCAGCCCTTGAAACATTCCCAAGCTCAATCTCACTCTCGGCACGCACCAGCTCCCAATAGTACAATCATCCACCAAGTTCTCCCACACCAGAGGCCTACAGCTTAAAGAGCTCGTGCCGGTCCTCCCCTTCCCTTGCCATCGCTTTCGCAACCAAACGCGCTCTGGCCATCTGCCCTTGCCTAGCCTCAAAGCAGCGCCAATACAGACATATGCTCCGGGCCCACTCGCACGCCAGGCACAGACCAGCTCCCAAAGCGCAATCATCCACCAATGTCGCCCACACTGTAGCTCTAAGCCTTAGGGCTGTTGCCTGATCCTCACCTTCCCTTGACAGCGCTTTCACAGCCAAACACACTGGGGCCGTCTGCCCTCGCCTTGCCTCCCAGCACTCCCAAAGCTAACACACATTTCGCAAGCTCCTTCTCACTCTCGGTACAGACCAGCTCCCAAACCCCAAACGCCCAGCAATTTCTGCCACACTCTGCGCGTCAGGGCTGAGAGCTCTTTGCTGGTCCTCGCCTGCCCTTGCCATCGCTTTCGCAGCCACACCAACACTGCGGCTTCTGCGCTCGCCGCCTCCCAGCACTCCCAACACGCATTCTCAAGCTCACTCTCGCTCCAGGCTTACGCCACCTCCACAGTGGTGCAAATTTCCAGCGATTCTCCTACGACTCAGGCCTGCGGGTAAAGAGCTCTTGCTATTCCTCAACTTGCCTTGGCAGCGCTTTCGCAGCCAAACACACACTCTGGCCGTCAGCCCTTGAAACATTCCCAAGCTCAATCTCACTCTCGGCACGCACCAGCTCCCAATAGTACAATCATCCACCAAGTTCTCCCACACCAGAGGCCTACAGCTTAAAGAGCTCGTGCCGGTCCTCCCCTTCCCTTGCCATCGCTTTCGCAACCAAACGCGCTCTGGCCATCTGCCCTTGCCTAGCCTCAAAGCAGCGCCAATACAGACATATGCTCCGGGCCCACTCGCACGCCAGGCACAGACCAGCTCCCAAAGCGCAATCATCCACCAATGTCGCCCACACTGTAGCTCTAAGCCTTAGGGCTGTTGCCTGATCCTCACCTTCCCTTGACAGCGCTTTCACAGCCAAACACACTGGGGCCGTCTGCCCTCGCCTTGCCTCCCAGCACTCCCAAAGCTAACACACATTTCGCAAGCTCCTTCTCACTCTCGGTACAGACCAGCTCCCAAACCCCAAACGCCCAGCAATTTCTGCCACACTCTGCGCGTCAGGGCTGAGAGCTCTTTGCTGGTCCTCGCCTGCCCTTGCCATCGCTTTCGCAGCCACACCAACACTGCGGCTTCTGCGCTCGCCGCCTCCCAGCACTCCCAACACGCATTCTCAAGCTCACTCTCGCTCCAGGCTTACGCCACCTCCACAGTGGTGCAAATTTCCAGCGATTCTCCTACGACTCAGGCCTGCGGGTAAAGAGCTCTTGCTATTCCTCAACTTGCCTTGGCAGCGCTTTCGCAGCCAAACACACACTCTGGCCGTCAGCCCTTGAAACATTCCCAAGCTCAATCTCACTCTCGGCACGCACCAGCTCCCAATAGTACAATCATCCACCAAGTTCTCCCACACCAGAGGCCTACAGCTTAAAGAGCTCGTGCCGGTCCTCCCCTTCCCTTGCCATCGCTTTCGCAACCAAACGCGCTCTGGCCATCTGCCCTTGCCTAGCCTCAAAGCAGCGCCAATACAGACATATGCTCCGGGCCCACTCGCACGCCAGGCACAGACCAGCTCCCAAAGCGCAATCATCCACCAATGTCGCCCACACTGTAGCTCTAAGCCTTAGGGCTGTTGCCTGATCCTCACCTTCCCTTGACAGCGCTTTCACAGCCAAACACACTGGGGCCGTCTGCCCTCGCCTTGCCTCCCAGCACTCCCAAAGCTAACACACATTTCGCAAGCTCCTTCTCACTCTCGGTACAGACCAGCTCCCAAACCCCAAACGCCCAGCAATTTCTGCCACACTCTGCGCGTCAGGGCTGAGAGCTCTTTGCTGGTCCTCGCCTGCCCTTGCCATCGCTTTCGCAGCCACACCAACACTGCGGCTTCTGCGCTCGCCGCCTCCCAGCACTCCCAACACGCATTCTCAAGCTCACTCTCGCTCCAGGCTTACGCCACCTCCACAGTGGTGCAAATTTCCAGCGATTCTCCTACGACTCAGGCCTGCGGGTAAAGAGCTCTTGCTATTCCTCAACTTGCCTTGGCAGCGCTTTCGCAGCCAAACACACACTCTGGCCGTCAGCCCTTGAAACATTCCCAAGCTCAATCTCACTCTCGGCACGCACCAGCTCCCAATAGTACAATCATCCACCAAGTTCTCCCACACCAGAGGCCTACAGCTTAAAGAGCTCGTGCCGGTCCTCCCCTTCCCTTGCCATCGCTTTCGCAACCAAACGCGCTCTGGCCATCTGCCCTTGCCTAGCCTCAAAGCAGCGCCAATACAGACATATGCTCCGGGCCCACTCGCACGCCAGGCACAGACCAGCTCCCAAAGCGCAATCATCCACCAATGTCGCCCACACTGTAGCTCTAAGCCTTAGGGCTGTTGCCTGATCCTCACCTTCCCTTGACAGCGCTTTCACAGCCAAACACACTGGGGCCGTCTGCCCTCGCCTTGCCTCCCAGCACTCCCAAAGCTAACACACATTTCGCAAGCTCCTTCTCACTCTCGGTACAGACCAGCTCCCAAACCCCAAACGCCCAGCAATTTCTGCCACACTCTGCGCGTCAGGGCTGAGAGCTCTTTGCTGGTCCTCGCCTGCCCTTGCCATCGCTTTCGCAGCCACACCAACACTGCGGCTTCTGCGCTCGCCGCCTCCCAGCACTCCCAACACGCATTCTCAAGCTCACTCTCGCTCCAGGCTTACGCCACCTCCACAGTGGTGCAAATTTCCAGCGATTCTCCTACGACTCAGGCCTGCGGGTAAAGAGCTCTTGCTATTCCTCAACTTGCCTTGGCAGCGCTTTCGCAGCCAAACACACACTCTGGCCGTCAGCCCTTGAAACATTCCCAAGCTCAATCTCACTCTCGGCACGCACCAGCTCCCAATAGTACAATCATCCACCAAGTTCTCCCACACCAGAGGCCTACAGCTTAAAGAGCTCGTGCCGGTCCTCCCCTTCCCTTGCCATCGCTTTCGCAACCAAACGCGCTCTGGCCATCTGCCCTTGCCTAGCCTCAAAGCAGCGCCAATACAGACATATGCTCCGGGCCCACTCGCACGCCAGGCACAGACCAGCTCCCAAAGCGCAATCATCCACCAATGTCGCCCACACTGTAGCTCTAAGCCTTAGGGCTGTTGCCTGATCCTCACCTTCCCTTGACAGCGCTTTCACAGCCAAACACACTGGGGCCGTCTGCCCTCGCCTTGCCTCCCAGCACTCCCAAAGCTAACACACATTTCGCAAGCTCCTTCTCACTCTCGGTACAGACCAGCTCCCAAACCCCAAACGCCCAGCAATTTCTGCCACACTCTGCGCGTCAGGGCTGAGAGCTCTTTGCTGGTCCTCGCCTGCCCTTGCCATCGCTTTCGCAGCCACACCAACACTGCGGCTTCTGCGCTCGCCGCCTCCCAGCACTCCCAACACGCATTCTCAAGCTCACTCTCGCTCCAGGCTTACGCCACCTCCACAGTGGTGCAAATTTCCAGCGATTCTCCTACGACTCAGGCCTGCGGGTAAAGAGCTCTTGCTATTCCTCAACTTGCCTTGGCAGCGCTTTCGCAGCCAAACACACACTCTGGCCGTCAGCCCTTGAAACATTCCCAAGCTCAATCTCACTCTCGGCACGCACCAGCTCCCAATAGTACAATCATCCACCAAGTTCTCCCACACCAGAGGCCTACAGCTTAAAGAGCTCGTGCCGGTCCTCCCCTTCCCTTGCCATCGCTTTCGCAACCAAACGCGCTCTGGCCATCTGCCCTTGCCTAGCCTCAAAGCAGCGCCAATACAGACATATGCTCCGGGCCCACTCGCACGCCAGGCACAGACCAGCTCCCAAAGCGCAATCATCCACCAATGTCGCCCACACTGTAGCTCTAAGCCTTAGGGCTGTTGCCTGATCCTCACCTTCCCTTGACAGCGCTTTCACAGCCAAACACACTGGGGCCGTCTGCCCTCGCCTTGCCTCCCAGCACTCCCAAAGCTAACACACATTTCGCAAGCTCCTTCTCACTCTCGGTACAGACCAGCTCCCAAACCCCAAACGCCCAGCAATTTCTGCCACACTCTGCGCGTCAGGGCTGAGAGCTCTTTGCTGGTCCTCGCCTGCCCTTGCCATCGCTTTCGCAGCCACACCAACACTGCGGCTTCTGCGCTCGCCGCCTCCCAGCACTCCCAACACGCATTCTCAAGCTCACTCTCGCTCCAGGCTTACGCCACCTCCACAGTGGTGCAAATTTCCAGCGATTCTCCTACGACTCAGGCCTGCGGGTAAAGAGCTCTTGCTATTCCTCAACTTGCCTTGGCAGCGCTTTCGCAGCCAAACACACACTCTGGCCGTCAGCCCTTGAAACATTCCCAAGCTCAATCTCACTCTCGGCACGCACCAGCTCCCAATAGTACAATCATCCACCAAGTTCTCCCACACCAGAGGCCTACAGCTTAAAGAGCTCGTGCCGGTCCTCCCCTTCCCTTGCCATCGCTTTCGCAACCAAACGCGCTCTGGCCATCTGCCCTTGCCTAGCCTCAAAGCAGCGCCAATACAGACATATGCTCCGGGCCCACTCGCACGCCAGGCACAGACCAGCTCCCAAAGCGCAATCATCCACCAATGTCGCCCACACTGTAGCTCTAAGCCTTAGGGCTGTTGCCTGATCCTCACCTTCCCTTGACAGCGCTTTCACAGCCAAACACACTGGGGCCGTCTGCCCTCGCCTTGCCTCCCAGCACTCCCAAAGCTAACACACATTTCGCAAGCTCCTTCTCACTCTCGGTACAGACCAGCTCCCAAACCGCAAACGCCCAGCAATTTCTGCCACACTCTGCGCGTCAGGGCTGAGAGCTCTTTGCTGGTCCTCGCCTGCCCTTGCCATCGCTTTCGCAGCCACACCAACACTGCGGCTTCTGCGCTCGCCGCCTCCCAGCACTCCCAACACGCATTCTCAAGCTCACTCTCGCTCCAGGCTTACGCCACCTCCACAGTGGTGCAAATTTCCAGCGATTCTCCTACGACTCAGGCCTGCGGGTAAAGAGCTCTTGCTATTCCTCAACTTGCCTTGGCAGCGCTTTCGCAGCCAAACACACACTCTGGCCGTCAGCCCTTGAAACATTCCCAAGCTCAATCTCACTCTCGGCACGCACCAGCTCCCAATAGTACAATCATCCACCAAGTTCTCCCACACCAGAGGCCTACAGCTTAAAGAGCTCGTGCCGGTCCTCCCCTTCCCTTGCCATCGCTTTCGCAACCAAACGCGCTCTGGCCATCTGCCCTTGCCTAGCCTCAAAGCAGCGCCAATACAGACATATGCTCCGGGCCCACTCGCACGCCAGGCACAGACCAGCTCCCAAAGCGCAATCATCCACCAATGTCGCCCACACTGTAGCTCTAAGCCTTAGGGCTGTTGCCTGATCCTCACCTTCCCTTGACAGCGCTTTCACAGCCAAACACACTGGGGCCGTCTGCCCTCGCCTTGCCTCCCAGCACTCCCAAAGCTAACACACATTTCGCAAGCTCCTTCTCACTCTCGGTACAGACCAGCTCCCAAACCCCAAACGCCCAGCAATTTCTGCCACACTCTGCGCGTCAGGGCTGAGAGCTCTTTGCTGGTCCTCGCCTGCCCTTGCCATCGCTTTCGCAGCCACACCAACACTGCGGCTTCTGCGCTCGCCGCCTCCCAGCACTCCCAACACGCATTCTCAAGCTCACTCTCGCTCCAGGCTTACGCCACCTCCACAGTGGTGCAAATTTCCAGCGATTCTCCTACGACTCAGGCCTGCGGGTAAAGAGCTCTTGCTATTCCTCAACTTGCCTTGGCAGCGCTTTCGCAGCCAAACACACACTCTGGCCGTCAGCCCTTGAAACATTCCCAAGCTCAATCTCACTCTCGGCACGCACCAGCTCCCAATAGTACAATCATCCACCAAGTTCTCCCACACCAGAGGCCTACAGCTTAAAGAGCTCGTGCCGGTCCTCCCCTTCCCTTGCCATCGCTTTCGCAACCAAACGCGCTCTGGCCATCTGCCCTTGCCTAGCCTCAAAGCAGCGCCAATACAGACATATGCTCCGGGCCCACTCGCACGCCAGGCACAGACCAGCTCCCAAAGCGCAATCATCCACCAATGTCGCCCACACTGTAGCTCTAAGCCTTAGGGCTGTTGCCTGATCCTCACCTTCCCTTGACAGCGCTTTCACAGCCAAACACACTGGGGCCGTCTGCCCTCGCCTTGCCTCCCAGCACTCCCAAAGCTAACACACATTTCGCAAGCTCCTTCTCACTCTCGGTACAGACCAGCTCCCAAACCGCAAACGCCCAGCAATTTCTGCCACACTCTGCGCGTCAGGGCTGAGAGCTCTTTGCTGGTCCTCGCCTGCCCTTGCCATCGCTTTCGCAGCCACACCAACACTGCGGCTTCTGCGCTCGCCGCCTCCCAGCACTCCCAACACGCATTCTCAAGCTCACTCTCGCTCCAGGCTTACGCCACCTCCACAGTGGTGCAAATTTCCAGCGATTCTCCTACGACTCAGGCCTGCGGGTAAAGAGCTCTTGCTATTCCTCAACTTGCCTTGGCAGCGCTTTCGCAGCCAAACACACACTCTGGCCGTCAGCCCTTGAAACATTCCCAAGCTCAATCTCACTCTCGGCACGCACCAGCTCCCAATAGTACAATCATCCACCAAGTTCTCCCACACCAGAGGCCTACAGCTTAAAGAGCTCGTGCCGGTCCTCCCCTTCCCTTGCCATCGCTTTCGCAACCAAACGCGCTCTGGCCATCTGCCCTTGCCTAGCCTCAAAGCAGCGCCAATACAGACATATGCTCCGGGCCCACTCGCACGCCAGGCACAGACCAGCTCCCAAAGCGCAATCATCCACCAATGTCGCCCACACTGTAGCTCTAAGCCTTAGGGCTGTTGCCTGATCCTCACCTTCCCTTGACAGCGCTTTCACAGCCAAACACACTGGGGCCGTCTGCCCTCGCCTTGCCTCCCAGCACTCCCAAAGCTAACACACATTTCGCAAGCTCCTTCTCACTCTCGGTACAGACCAGCTCCCAAACCCCAAACGCCCAGCAATTTCTGCCACACTCTGCGCGTCAGGGCTGAGAGCTCTTTGCTGGTCCTCGCCTGCCCTTGCCATCGCTTTCGCAGCCACACCAACACTGCGGCTTCTGCGCTCGCCGCCTCCCAGCACTCCCAACACGCATTCTCAAGCTCACTCTCGCTCCAGGCTTACGCCACCTCCACAGTGGTGCAAATTTCCAGCGATTCTCCTACGACTCAGGCCTGCGGGTAAAGAGCTCTTGCTATTCCTCAACTTGCCTTGGCAGCGCTTTCGCAGCCAAACACACACTCTGGCCGTCAGCCCTTGAAACATTCCCAAGCTCAATCTCACTCTCGGCACGCACCAGCTCCCAATAGTACAATCATCCACCAAGTTCTCCCACACCAGAGGCCTACAGCTTAAAGAGCTCGTGCCGGTCCTCCCCTTCCCTTGCCATCGCTTTCGCAACCAAACGCGCTCTGGCCATCTGCCCTTGCCTAGCCTCAAAGCAGCGCCAATACAGACATATGCTCCGGGCCCACTCGCACGCCAGGCACAGACCAGCTCCCAAAGCGCAATCATCCACCAATGTCGCCCACACTGTAGCTCTAAGCCTTAGGGCTGTTGCCTGATCCTCACCTTCCCTTGACAGCGCTTTCACAGCCAAACACACTGGGGCCGTCTGCCCTCGCCTTGCCTCCCAGCACTCCCAAAGCTAACACACATTTCGCAAGCTCCTTCTCACTCTCGGTACAGACCAGCTCCCAAACCGCAAACGCCCAGCAATTTCTGCCACACTCTGCGCGTCAGGGCTGAGAGCTCTTTGCTGGTCCTCGCCTGCCCTTGCCATCGCTTTCGCAGCCACACCAACACTGCGGCTTCTGCGCTCGCCGCCTCCCAGCACTCCCAACACGCATTCTCAAGCTCACTCTCGCTCCAGGCTTACGCCACCTCCACAGTGGTGCAAATTTCCAGCGATTCTCCTACGACTCAGGCCTGCGGGTAAAGAGCTCTTGCTATTCCTCAACTTGCCTTGGCAGCGCTTTCGCAGCCAAACACACACTCTGGCCGTCAGCCCTTGAAACATTCCCAAGCTCAATCTCACTCTCGGCACGCACCAGCTCCCAATAGTACAATCATCCACCAAGTTCTCCCACACCAGAGGCCTACAGCTTAAAGAGCTCGTGCCGGTCCTCCCCTTCCCTTGCCATCGCTTTCGCAACCAAACGCGCTCTGGCCATCTGCCCTTGCCTAGCCTCAAAGCAGCGCCAATACAGACATATGCTCCGGGCCCACTCGCACGCCAGGCACAGACCAGCTCCCAAAGCGCAATCATCCACCAATGTCGCCCACACTGTAGCTCTAAGCCTTAGGGCTGTTGCCTGATCCTCACCTTCCCTTGACAGCGCTTTCACAGCCAAACACACTGGGGCCGTCTGCCCTCGCCTTGCCTCCCAGCACTCCCAAAGCTAACACACATTTCGCAAGCTCCTTCTCACTCTCGGTACAGACCAGCTCCCAAACCCCAAACGCCCAGCAATTTCTGCCACACTCTGCGCGTCAGGGCTGAGAGCTCTTTGCTGGTCCTCGCCTGCCCTTGCCATCGCTTTCGCAGCCACACCAACACTGCGGCTTCTGCGCTCGCCGCCTCCCAGCACTCCCAACACGCATTCTCAAGCTCACTCTCGCTCCAGGCTTACGCCACCTCCACAGTGGTGCAAATTTCCAGCGATTCTCCTACGACTCAGGCCTGCGGGTTAAAGAGCTCTTGCTATTCCTCAACTTGCCTTGGCAGCGCTTTCGCAGCCAAACACACACTCTGGCCGTCAGCCCTTGAAACATTCCCAAGCTCAATCTCACTCTCGGCACGCACCAGCTCCCAATAGTACAATCATCCACCAAGTTCTCCCACACCAGAGGCCTACAGCTTAAAGAGCTCGTGCCGGTCCTCCCCTTCCCTTGCCATCGCTTTCGCAACCAAACGCGCTCTGGCCATCTGCCCTTGCCTAGCCTCAAAGCAGCGCCAATACAGACATATGCTCCGGCCCACTCGCACGCCAGGCACAGACCAGCTCCCAAAGCGCAATCATCCACCAATGTCGCCCACACTGTAGCTCTAAGCCTTAGGGCTGTTGCCTGATCCTCACCTTCCCTTGACAGCGCTTTCACAGCCAAACACACTGGGGCCCGTCTGCCCTCGCCTTGCCTCCCAGCACTCCCAAAGCTAACACACATTTCGCAAGCTCCTTCTCACTCTCGGTACAGACCAGCTCCCAAACCCCAAACGCCCCAGCAATTTCTGCCACACTCTGCGCGTCAGGGCTGAGAGCTCTTTGCTGGTCCTCGCCTGCCCTTGCCATCGCTTTCGCAGCCACACCAACACTGCGGCTTCTGCGCTCGCCGCCTCCCAGCACTCCCAACACGCATTCTCAAGCTCACTCTCGCTCCAGGCTTACGCCACCTCCACAGTGGTGCAAATTTCCAGCGATTCTCCTACGACTCAGGCCTGCGGGTAAAGAGCTCTTGCTATTCCTCAACTTGCCTTGGCAGCGGCTTTCGCAGCCAAACACACACTCTGGCCGTCAGCCCTTGAAACATTCCCAAGCTCAATCTCACTCTCGGCACGCACCAGCTCCCAATAGTACAATCATCCACCAAGTTCTCCCACACCAGAGGCCTACAGCTTAAAGAGCTCGTGCCGGTCCTCCCCTTCCCTTGCCATCGCTTTCGCAACCAAACGCGCTCTGGCCATCTGCCCTTGCCTAGCCTCAAAGCAGCGCCAATACAGACATATGCTCCGGGCCCACTCGCACGCCAGGCACAGACCAGCTCCCAAAGCGCAATCATCCACACCAATGATCGCCCACACTGTAGCTCTAAGCCTTAGGCTGTTGCCTGATCCTCACCTTCCCTTGACAGCGCTTTCACAGCCAAACACACTGGGGCCGTCTGCCCTCGCCTTGCCTCCCAGCACTCCCAAAGCTAACACACATTTCGCAAGCTCCTTCTCACTCTCGGTACAGACCAGCTCCCAAACCCCAAACGCCCAGCAATTTCTGCCACACTCTGCGCGTCAGGGCTGAGAGCTCTTTGCTGGTCCTCGCCTGCCCTTGCCATCGCTTTCGCAGCCAAACCAACACTGCGGCTTCTGCGCACGGCCGCCTCCCAGCACTCCCAACACGCATTCTCAAGCTCACTCTCGCTCCAGGCTTACGCCACCTCCACAGTGGTGCAAATTTCCAGCGATTCTCCTACGACTCAGGCCTGCGGGTAAAGAGCTCTTGCTATTCCTCAACTTGCCTTGGCAGCGCTTTCGCAGCCAAACACACACTCTGGCCGTCAGCCCTTGAAACATTCCCAAGCTCAATCTCACTCTCGGCACGCACCAGCTCCCAATAGTACAATCATCCACCAAGTTCTCCCACACCAGAGGCCTACAGCTTAAAGAGCTCGTGCCGGTCCTCCCCTTCCCTTGCCATCGCTTTCGCAACCAAACGCGCTCTGGCCATCTGCCCTTGCCTAGCCTCAAAGCAGCGCCAATACAGACATATGCTCCGGGCCCACTCGCACGCCAGGCACAGACCAGCTCCCAAAGCGCAATCATCCACCAATGTCGCCCACACTGTAGCTTCTAAGCCTTAGGGCTGTTGCCTGATCCTCACCTTCCCTTGACAGCGCTTTCACAGCCAAACACACTGGGGCCGTCTGCCCTCGCCTTGCCTCCCAGCACTCCCAAAGCTAACACACATTTCGCAAGCTCCTTCTCAACTCTCGGTACAGACCAGCTCCCAAACCCCAAACGCCCAGCAATTTCTGCCACACTCTGCGCGTCTGGGCTGAGAGCTCTTTGCTGGTCCTCGCCTGCCCTTGCCATCGCTTTCGCAGCCACACCAACACTGCGGCTTCTGCGCTCGCCGCCTCCCAGCACTCCCAACACGCATTCTCAAGCTCACTCTCGCTCCAGGCTTACGCCACCTCCACAGTGGTGCAAATTTCCAGCGATTCTCCCTACGACTCAGGCCTGCGGGTAAAGAGCTCTTGCTATTCCTCAACTTGCCTTGGCAGCGCTTTCGCAGCCAAACACACACTCTGGCCGTCAGCCCTTGAAACATTCCCAAGCTCAATCTCACTCTCGGCACGCACCAGCTCCAATAGTACAATCATCCACCAAGTTCTCCCACACCAGAGGCCTACAGCTTAAAGAGCTCGTGCCGGTCCTCCCCTTCCCTTGCCATCGCTTTCGCAACCAAACGCGCTCTGGCCATCTGCCCTTGCCTAGCCTCAAAGCAGCGCCAATACAGACATATGCTCCGGGGCCCACTCGCACGCCAGGCACAGACCAGCTCCCAAAGCGCAATCATCCACCAATGTCGCCCACACTGTAGCTCTAAGCCTTAGGGCTGTTGCCTGATCCTCACCTTCCCTTGACAGCGCTTTCACAGCCAAACACACTGGGGCCGTCTGCCCTCGCCTTGCCTCCAGCACTCCCAAAGCTAACACACATTTCGCAAGCTCCTTCTCACTCTCGGTACAGACCAGCTCCCAAACCCCAAACGCCCAGCAATTTCTGCCACACTCTGCGCGTCAGGGCTGAGAGCTCTTTGCTGGTCCTCGCCTGCCCTTGCCATCGCTTTCGCAGCCACACCAACACTGCGGCTTCTGCGCTCGCCGCCTCCCAGCACTCCCAACACGCATTCTCAAGCTCACTCTCGCTCCAGGCTTACGCCACCTCCACAGTGGTGCAAATTTCCAGCGATTCTCCTACGACTCAGGCCTGCGGGTAAAGAGCTCTTGCTATTCCTCAACTTGCCTTGGCAGCGCTTTCGCAGCCAAACACACACTCTGGCCGTCAGCCCTTGAAACATTCCCAAGCTCAATCTCACTCTCGGCACGCACCAGCTCCCAATAGTACAATCATCCACCAAGTTCTCCCACACCAGAGGCCTACAGCTTAAAGAGCTCGTGCCGGTCCTCCCCTTCCCTTGCCATCGCTTTCGCAACCAAACGCGCTCTGGCCATCTGCCCTTGCCTAGCCTCAAAGCAGCGCCAATACAGACATATGCTCCGGGCCCACTCGCACGCCAGGCACAGACCAGCTCCCAAAGCGCAATCATCCACCAATGTCGCCCACACTGTAGCTCTAAGCCTTAGGGCTGTTGCCTGATCCTCACCTTCCCTTGACAGCGCTTTCACAGCCAAACACACTGGGGCCGTCTGCCCTCGCCTTGCCTCCCAGCACTCCCAAAGCTAACACACATTTCGCAAGCTCCTTCTCACTCTCGGTACAGACCAGCTCCCAAACCCCAAACGCCCAGCAATTTCTGCCACACTCTGCGCGTCAGGGCTGAGAGCTCTTTGCTGGTCCTCGCCTGCCCTTGCCATCGCTTTCGCAGCCACACCAACACTGCGGCTTCTGCGCTCGCCGCCTCCCAGCACTCCCAACACGCATTCTCAAGCTCACTCTCGCTCCAGGCTTACGCCACCTCCACAGTGGTGCAAATTTCCAGCGATTCTCCTCTCCTACGACTCAGGCCTGCGGGTAAAGAGCTCTTGCTATTCCTCAACTTGCCTTGGCAGCGCTTTCGCAGCCAAACACACACTCTGGCCGTCAGCCCTTGAAACATTCCCAAGCTCAATCTCACTCTCGGCACGCACCAGCTCCCAATAGTACAATCATCCACCAAGTTCTCCCACACCAGAGGCCTACAGCTTAAAGAGCTCGTGCCGGTCCTCCCCTTCCCTTGCCATCGCTTTCGCAACCAAACGCGCTCTGGCCATCTGCCCTTGCCTAGCCTCAAAGCAGCGCCAATACAGACATATGCTCCGGGCCCACTCGCACGCCAGGCACAGACCAGCTCCCAAAGCGCAATCATCCACCAATGTCGCCCACACTGTAGCTCTAAGCCTTAGGGCTGTTGCCTGATCCTCACCTTCCCTTGACAGCGCTTTCACAGCCAAACACACTGGGGCCGTCTGCCCTCGCCTTGCCTCCCAGCACTCCCAAAGCTAACACACATTTCGCAAGCTCCTTCTCACTCTCGGTACAGACCAGCTCCCAAACCCCAAACGCCCAGCAATTTCTGCCACACTCTGCGCGTCAGGGCTGAGAGCTCTTTGCTGGTCCTCGCCTGCCCTTGCCATCGCTTTCGCAGCCACACCAACACTGCGGCTTCTGCGCTCGCCGCCTCCCAGCACTCCCAACACGCATTCTCAAGCTCACTCTCGCTCCAGGCTTACGCCACCTCCACAGTGGTGCAAATTTCCAGCGATTCTCCTACGACTCAGGCCTGCGGGTAAAGAGCTCTTGCTATTCCTCAACTTGCCTTGGCAGCGCTTTCGCAGCCAAACACACACTCTGGCCGTCAGCCCTTGAAACATTCCCAAGCTCAATCTCACTCTCGGCACGCACCAGCTCCCAATAGTACAATCATCCACCAAGTTCTCCCACACCAGAGGCCTACAGCTTAAAGAGCTCGTGCCGGTCCTCCCCTTCCCTTGCCATCGCTTTCGCAACCAAACGCGCTCTGGCCATCTGCCCTTGCCTAGCCTCAAAGCAGCGCCAATACAGACATATGCTCCGGGCCCACTCGCACGCCAGGCACAGACCAGCTCCCAAAGCGCAATCATCCACCAATGTCGCCCACACTGTAGCTCTAAGCCTTAGGGCTGTTGCCTGATCCTCACCTTCCCTTGACAGCGCTTTCACAGCCAAACACACTGGGGCCGTCTGCCCTCGCCTTGCCTCCCAGCACTCCCAAAGCTAACACACATTTCGCAAGCTCCTTCTCACTCTCGGTACAGACCAGCTCCCAAACCCCAAACGCCCAGCAATTTCTGCCACACTCTGCGCGTCAGGGCTGAGAGCTCTTTGCTGGTCCTCGCCTGCCCTTGCCATCGCTTTCGCAGCCACACCAACACTGCGGCTTCTGCGCTCGCCGCCTCCCAGCACTCCCAACACGCATTCTCAAGCTCACTCTCGCTCCAGGCTTACGCCACCTCCACAGTGGTGCAAATTTCCAGCGATTCTCCTACGACTCAGGCCTGCGGGTAAAGAGCTCTTGCTATTCCTCAACTTGCCTTGGCAGCGCTTTCGCAGCCAAACACACACTCTGGCCGTCAGCCCTTGAAACATTCCCAAGCTCAATCTCACTCTCGGCACGCACCAGCTCCCAATAGTACAATCATCCACCAAGTTCTCCCACACCAGAGGCCTACAGCTTAAAGAGCTCGTGCCGGTCCTCCCCTTCCCTTGCCATCGCTTTCGCAACCAAACGCGCTCTGGCCATCTGCCCTTGCCTAGCCTCAAAGCAGCGCCAATACAGACATATGCTCCGGGCCCACTCGCACGCCAGGCACAGACCAGCTCCCAAAGCGCAATCATCCACCAATGTCGCCCACACTGTAGCTCTAAGCCTTAGGGCTGTTGCCTGATCCTCACCTTCCCTTGACAGCGCTTTCACAGCCAAACACACTGGGGCCGTCTGCCCTCGCCTTGCCTCCCAGCACTCCCAAAGCTAACACACATTTCGCAAGCTCCTTCTCACTCTCGGTACAGACCAGCTCCCAAACCCCAAACGCCCAGCAATTTCTGCCACACTCTGCGCGTCAGGGCTGAGAGCTCTTTGCTGGTCCTCGCCTGCCCTTGCCATCGCTTTCGCAGCCACACCAACACTGCGGCTTCTGCGCTCGCCGCCTCCCAGCACTCCCAACACGCATTCTCAAGCTCACTCTCGCTCCAGGCTTACGCCACCTCCACAGTGGTGCAAATTTCCAGCGATTCTCCTACGACTCAGGCCTGCGGGTAAAGAGCTCTTGCTATTCCTCAACTTGCCTTGGCAGCGCTTTCGCAGCCAAACACACACTCTGGCCGTCAGCCCTTGAAACATTCCCAAGCTCAATCTCACTCTCGGCACGCACCAGCTCCCAATAGTACAATCATCCACCAAGTTCTCCCACACCAGAGGCCTACAGCTTAAAGAGCTCGTGCCGGTCCTCCCCTTCCCTTGCCATCGCTTTCGCAACCAAACGCGCTCTGGCCATCTGCCCTTGCCTAGCCTCAAAGCAGCGCCAATACAGACATATGCTCCGGGCCCACTCGCACGCCAGGCACAGACCAGCTCCCAAAGCGCAATCATCCACCAATGTCGCCCACACTGTAGCTCTAAGCCTTAGGGCTGTTGCCTGATCCTCACCTTCCCTTGACAGCGCTTTCACAGCCAAACACACTGGGGCCGTCTGCCCTCGCCTTGCCTCCCAGCACTCCCAAAGCTAACACACATTTCGCAAGCTCCTTCTCACTCTCGGTACAGACCAGCTCCCAAACCCCAAACGCCCAGCAATTTCTGCCACACTCTGCGCGTCAGGGCTGAGAGCTCTTTGCTGGTCCTCGCCTGCCCTTGCCATCGCTTTCGCAGCCACACCAACACTGCGGCTTCTGCGCTCGCCGCCTCCCAGCACTCCCAACACGCATTCTCAAGCTCACTCTCGCTCCAGGCTTACGCCACCTCCACAGTGGTGCAAATTTCCAGCGATTCTCCTACGACTCAGGCCTGCGGGTAAAGAGCTCTTGCTATTCCTCAACTTGCCTTGGCAGCGCTTTCGCAGCCAAACACACACTCTGGCCGTCAGCCCTTGAAACATTCCCAAGCTCAATCTCACTCTCGGCACGCACCAGCTCCCAATAGTACAATCATCCACCAAGTTCTCCCACACCAGAGGCCTACAGCTTAAAGAGCTCGTGCCGGTCCTCCCCTTCCCTTGCCATCGCTTTCGCAACCAAACGCGCTCTGGCCATCTGCCCTTGCCTAGCCTCAAAGCAGCGCCAATACAGACATATGCTCCGGGCCCACTCGCACGCCAGGCACAGACCAGCTCCCAAAGCGCAATCATCCACCAATGTCGCCCACACTGTAGCTCTAAGCCTTAGGGCTGTTGCCTGATCCTCACCTTCCCTTGACAGCGCTTTCACAGCCAAACACACTGGGGCCGTCTGCCCTCGCCTTGCCTCCCAGCACTCCCAAAGCTAACACACATTTCGCAAGCTCCTTCTCACTCTCGGTACAGACCAGCTCCCAAACCCCAAACGCCCAGCAATTTCTGCCACACTCTGCGCGTCAGGGCTGAGAGCTCTTTGCTGGTCCTCGCCTGCCCTTGCCATCGCTTTCGCAGCCACACCAACACTGCGGCTTCTGCGCTCGCCGCCTCCCAGCACTCCCAACACGCATTCTCAAGCTCACTCTCGCTCCAGGCTTACGCCACCTCCACAGTGGTGCAAATTTCCAGCGATTCTCCTACGACTCAGGCCTGCGGGTAAAGAGCTCTTGCTATTCCTCAACTTGCCTTGGCAGCGCTTTCGCAGCCAAACACACACTCTGGCCGTCAGCCCTTGAAACATTCCCAAGCTCAATCTCACTCTCGGCACGCACCAGCTCCCAATAGTACAATCATCCACCAAGTTCTCCCACACCAGAGGCCTACAGCTTAAAGAGCTCGTGCCGGTCCTCCCCTTCCCTTGCCATCGCTTTCGCAACCAAACGCGCTCTGGCCATCTGCCCTTGCCTAGCCTCAAAGCAGCGCCAATACAGACATATGCTCCGGGCCCACTCGCACGCCAGGCACAGACCAGCTCCCAAAGCGCAATCATCCACCAATGTCGCCCACACTGTAGCTCTAAGCCTTAGGGCTGTTGCCTGATCCTCACCTTCCCTTGACAGCGCTTTCACAGCCAAACACACTGGGGCCGTCTGCCCTCGCCTTGCCTCCCAGCACTCCCAAAGCTAACACACATTTCGCAAGCTCCTTCTCACTCTCGGTACAGACCAGCTCCCAAACCCCAAACGCCCAGCAATTTCTGCCACACTCTGCGCGTCAGGGCTGAGAGCTCTTTGCTGGTCCTCGCCTGCCCTTGCCATCGCTTTCGCAGCCACACCAACACTGCGGCTTCTGCGCTCGCCGCCTCCCAGCACTCCCAACACGCATTCTCAAGCTCACTCTCGCTCCAGGCTTACGCCACCTCCACAGTGGTGCAAATTTCCAGCGATTCTCCTACGACTCAGGCCTGCGGGTAAAGAGCTCTTGCTATTCCTCAACTTGCCTTGGCAGCGCTTTCGCAGCCAAACACACACTCTGGCCGTCAGCCCTTGAAACATTCCCAAGCTCAATCTCACTCTCGGCACGCACCAGCTCCCAATAGTACAATCATCCACCAAGTTCTCCCACACCAGAGGCCTACAGCTTAAAGAGCTCGTGCCGGTCCTCCCCTTCCCTTGCCATCGCTTTCGCAACCAAACGCGCTCTGGCCATCTGCCCTTGCCTAGCCTCAAAGCAGCGCCAATACAGACATATGCTCCGGGCCCACTCGCACGCCAGGCACAGACCAGCTCCCAAAGCGCAATCATCCACCAATGTCGCCCACACTGTAGCTCTAAGCCTTAGGGCTGTTGCCTGATCCTCACCTTCCCTTGACAGCGCTTTCACAGCCAAACACACTGGGGCCGTCTGCCCTCGCCTTGCCTCCCAGCACTCCCAAAGCTAACACACATTTCGCAAGCTCCTTCTCACTCTCGGTACAGACCAGCTCCCAAACCCCAAACGCCCAGCAATTTCTGCCACACTCTGCGCGTCAGGGCTGAGAGCTCTTTGCTGGTCCTCGCCTGCCCTTGCCATCGCTTTCGCAGCCACACCAACACTGCGGCTTCTGCGCTCGCCGCCTCCCAGCACTCCCAACACGCATTCTCAAGCTCACTCTCGCTCCAGGCTTACGCCACCTCCACAGTGGTGCAAATTTCCAGCGATTCTCCTACGACTCAGGCCTGCGGGTAAAGAGCTCTTGCTATTCCTCAACTTGCCTTGGCAGCGCTTTCGCAGCCAAACACACACTCTGGCCGTCAGCCCTTGAAACATTCCCAAGCTCAATCTCACTCTCGGCACGCACCAGCTCCCAATAGTACAATCATCCACCAAGTTCTCCCACACCAGAGGCCTACAGCTTAAAGAGCTCGTGCCGGTCCTCCCCTTCCCTTGCCATCGCTTTCGCAACCAAACGCGCTCTGGCCATCTGCCCTTGCCTAGCCTCAAAGCAGTGCCAATACAGACATATGCTCCGGGCCCACTCGCACGCCAGGCACAGACCAGCTCCCAAAGCGCAATCATCCACCAATGTCGCCCACACTGTAGCTCTAAGCCTTAGGGCTGTTGCCTGATCCTCACCTTCCCTTGACAGCGCTTTCACAGCCAAACACACTGGGGCCGTCTGCCCTCGCCTTGCCTCCCAGCTCTCCCAATACTCATTCCCTTACTCTGTTGTAGAAATGACTGCACTTTGGCCGGCGGTCTGTGCCGAGCGTGAGAGTGAGCTTGAGAATGTGTGTTGGGAGTGCTGGGAGGCAAGGCAAATGCAGAGCACCGTTGTGTGTTTCGCTGTGTAGGCCTTGTCCAGGAAAGTTAAGGAAGCTCGAGAGCTTCCCGTGCTGGCACCTTCGCGGTGGGAGAAATCGCTGGCTGCTTGCAGTGTCGGAGCAGGGCTCTGCCGATCGTGAGAGTGACATGGGTGTTTGCCGTGTAAGGAGCTAAGCAAGCACGCAACGCCACTGCTTGCAGTCGGCAGAGCCCTGCTCCCACACTGCAAACGGCCAGCGATTTTTCCCACAGCAAACTGCCAGCACTCAAAGCTCTTGCTGCTCATCAGCTTTCGCTGTGTGTTTCTTCCCAGCCAAACGCACAGTGGCGCTCCGCGCTTCCTTATTTCCCTGCACTGCCAACACTGTCTCACTGTCCCGATCAGCAGAGCCCTGCTCGACGCTGCGAATGACCAGCGATTTGTCCAACAGCAAAGATGATAGATAGCACTGGAAGCTCTTGCTGCTCCCCACCTTCCCGTGCCAGTGCTTTCACAGCCAAACACACTCGGCGCATCTGCACTTGCCTTGCCTCCCAGCACTCCAAGACACACACATTCTCATGCTCAGTCTCACGCTCGGCACAGACCAGCTCCCAAAGTGCAAACGTGCAAGCCGTTTCTGCCACACCGTCGGCCTAAAGGCTTAGAGCTGTTGCTGGTCCTCACCTTCCCTTGACAGCGCTTTCACAGCCAAACACACTCTGGCCATCTGCCTTGGCCTTGCCTCCCAGCACTCCCAATCTTCAATCCCTTACTCTGTGGTAGAATTCACTGCACTTTTGAACTGGTGGTCTGTGCCGAGCGATGCTGCTGCTGCCCATGGGCAGAGGAGTGGCTGAAGACAGTTTAGAAGGTTATTAGCAGACCTATGGACCACTCGAAGTTACAGCTCAGGAGTCTCAATGACTTGTTCAAACTTGCCAGGTCCTTTTGTATTTCCCTTTCCCTCCCCCACTCTCCCTCTTCTCTCCCCTGACTCGTATTAGGAAACTGAGAACACAGGCTCTGGAAATCTCCCTATATTTATAGTAATCCCTTCCTTGAAATTCCCATTGAAACATCCCCTTGGCAGTTTCCTAGTGCTGATATGTAGCAGTGAGTAGCCCTGACACACAGCACCCTCTCAACAGCAGAAGGACCCTGTCCTGCCCTGCCAGAGGTTGCTCCTTCCACCCACAGATTCTCCCTGCAGTGCTGTGGGGAGCTCCCCAGGCACGCTGAGACCTGACGCTGGCTGGCAGCGCAGTCCCTGCCCCAGCAAACAGCACCCTGGGGTGCAGGGACCCTGCTCAGAAGGACTGCCCTGGATACCCCTGGCTGCACACCCACCTTCACAGTTCTGCAGTTGGTGCTGGGAGAAGGCAGCTGTCATGCCCTGTCCCACTGACAGTGCACCAGGGAAGCCCTGCTCTGGAGCATGTTCTTCTCCTCTACAACAGGGATACAGTGAGGGACATCCTGAGTGATCCTGTGAATTGTGGGATGTACCAGCTTCAGGAGATCCCTACAGCCAGAGACTTACTGTGTAGAGGGCTGTGAAGATCTTTCCCGCAGTGACCTCTCAGCATCCTCCACCCCACACTGCCTTTAACTTCTCTCTGCCTCCTCTCCCCTCGCTGCCTGCAGGCACTGCACTCAGCCCTGCTGTGCTTGGCAGAGGAGCTGCTCCTGGGCAGAGCTGTTTCTCTGCAGCGCTGCCCGCTTGCCATGAGCTGCCTGCATCCCAGGAGCCCAGCCCAGCTCAGCAGCACAGGACCAGCCCAAGGCAGCACTTGCTCTGCCCCTCTGGGCTCCTTTGTGTTGTCCCTGTGGCTGCAGGGGAACCTGCTGTGAAACAGGCTGAAGGCATCACTGATGTTCCCTCCCTAACTGAGGAGAGACACTTCTTTCCAGCACTCCCATTTCATGTAACAGAAAAACAATGAGGCTTAAGATTCACATTTTCTTATCCCATTCCTAGGCAGGACACACAGACATGGACACGGAGTAATCTCCTTTATCCCTCCTGCAGAGGGAAGGGATTCAGCTGAGTCAATGGAGCCATCTCATCCTGGGTCTGGAATCCTGGGGCTGGAAGGGGACTCAGCTCCCTCCCATACCTGCCACAAACCCACAGGAGGTGGGATTCCTCTTGCATCAGGTGTTCAGGTGGGCACCACATGGGCACCTGCATGTGAACTCCTTGTCTCAGCTCCCATGATAATTGTTGGAGATGGAGGCCAGGAGTGAGCTGTTCAGATGCAAACTCCTGGTGACTTTTGAGGTGCCAGAGCTGGTCCAAGGGACATGCAGGTCACTCCATGTTCTACTGTGTCAGGTCTGAGAAACAAGGTGCTATCTGGAGCTTCGTTTCTGACCATGGGGATGATTTCCTTTGGACAACTGAGATGACAACAGAGGCACACATTTAAGATAACAGAATCTGTCTTTATTTGTTATTTTCTGGGCAGCCTACCCAGGGATTCAGCGGATCAAATGGACTCATGTACCACAGGGAGAGCTGAGTCTCTTTGCCTCTGATCTCCATCAGCTCTACTTCTTAGATCTCTCCTGAGTGTCATGAGAGTTGTCTCGTTTCATCCCCACACTGCCTAACAGATTTGAAGACAGTTACTCAGTTGAATGGCCAAAGAATGGCCTGTAGTGTTATGTGAGGTGCCAAGGCTCTCACACACAGCTGCATGCAGCGGGCAGGGTCAGCACTGGTCCTACGCAGGAAAGCTGTCCTCCTTCAAAGCATGCATGTGACACACACCCCAGACAGCACTGTAGACAGATTTGGGGCCTTTGTGCAAGCCACTGCTTGGCACCACTGCCCTGCAGCAAGGTCTATCCCTTCTCTATCCAGCAGATGGAGGACAGTGCAAGAATAGGAAGCACATCACACTGGGGTCTCCACTCATGTGCCTACACTCTTCAAGCTGATGTTTTCTCCTCTCCACCAACCTTTAAACACCCCCTTGATGATAGCATCAAGGAACAGAGCAGCAATGTTCACAGCGTGTCTGTCAGCAGCACCTTGTTGTTCCTGGAGATCAGCTTCATCTCTGCCAAACACTTGCAGGGACAGTGTAGACACACAGTCAGTGGTCCTCAGAGAGGGTCTCATGGTCATAGAAACCAACCCCCTATTGCTGATATGAGCTGCACAACCAATTGTTGACCCACAGGATCTGTCCAGTCCTCAGACCTCTCCCCATCATCAGCAGGATTGAGGAGAACATCACCTGTGCCACTGTGCCCATCCCCACTAGGGCCATGCAGTTGCGCTCAATGCTTTGAGGTTTGGCTGTATCATTGGTGCCTGCATGGAAGAGCAGCATGGGGTAATAGTCTGAGGTTTGTAAAAAATTTCAGCAGCCTCTCAACACTGCACCTTTTGATCAAGGACAGTAGACAGTGTTCACTGGAAGATGCTTGAGGGTCATAGCAGCTTGTTGGAGTAAAGGAATCCTGCAAGCTGTTCTTCGCTGGCAGCAAAAGGCACCCTCAGCTTCCTCAGAGGGTTTCCAGGAGTCCACCAAAGTTCTTAGCCATTTTCAGGACACTCTTGGACAAAAGCCCTTAGGAACTTAATGGGAATTCATTGTTCATCCTGATGTGAGCAGGACGTTAGTCTAAAGACCTCCCAGGGTCCCTTCCAACCTGAAGGGTTCAGTGATTCTGTTGCTCCGATGATAGCTACTGCGATTCTTGCAGTCATGAATTCCCTCTCTTTGTCTGGCTTAGCACCAAGCATGGCATCCCCAGAGCCAGCCTCTCCTACTGGTGGGATGTTGCCTCTTAGGCCTGAAACATTCCAGGTTCAAAGTTCAATTGTGAATGACATCACATTCAGATTGGATCCTCCTCACAGCCTGCAGCCCCTGTGCATGACATCATGATTGCTAGTGAGAGTGACAGAGGGAGAAAGCCAAGTGGAGGTGGCTGTGAAAGCCCTTGCTGTGTTTCCTTGAGGAGGATGGCCAAGCCCTGAGCCCAGTACCCTAGGAATGGGGACCCTTTCCTTCATGGGTGTCTCAGGGCTCTTGCTAGGGGCACAGAGATGTGAGGGTTTGTGATGCCAAGTACAGGTCACTGGTAGGACACCTCCCAGGCTCTATCAGGGGTGCGGAAGCAACAAAGTACTGTGGCGGTAAGGAACCAGTGTCCTTGCGTGGGCGCCAGCCCAAGTCAGCAGCCCAAGCCAAGAGAAGAAGGACCTCCGTTCTGGGTCCCAACCCTATCAAAGCCCTTGGCTTTCCCCACCACAGGCTGTCCTAGGCTGTCCTGTATCTGTGGTTGTTTCTCTGCAGATTTGAAACACCACCCCTGCTTCGCCACTCCCTCTGACCACATGATATCCCAGCGTTTACTGTTAACTCTCTGTCCTCACCCTTCTTCAAACACAAAGCTGTAGTTTTCTGAGCATTTGCCAATGTCTTTCAGTTCCCCACAAGCCATCCAGATTCTTCAAAGCTCTGTTAAGTTTCCTCTAGCACCCAGGATGTCCTAGCGCCAGACTTGCTTGAAGCCTCACATGCACTGCTCTCTCCCTGCACTACCAGGGGGGTCACAAGCCCTTCCCTCTTCCCCTGCAGTGACAGGACCTCACCCCAGGATGTCTGTGCATCCTCCACGCTGACAGATGTTTCCTGAGGTCAATCCAAGCATGGGAAGTGAAGGGGAAAAGAGAGCCAAGGCACCTCATGGTGCATGACTGAGCACAGCCATCCTCAGCAACAGGCATTCCCCATCTCCTAGGCTGAGGCACGCACACAACATGGAAACGTCTGTCATCCCTGATTTGCAGAAGGCGGCTCTTCTTTCCTGACATCTTCTCAGGACAAACCGCTCCTCCTCCCCACCCACAGACATCAACTGCTTTCCATTTCTGGGCTCTGATACGGTTTAAGGATTTGCTAAAGCCATCAGCCATCTCCTTGTTTCGCACCAAAATCCCTTGACCCTTTCTCTGAGACCTACACATGGCCAGGCACTGCTGTTCGCAGCCACTCACTCTTCAGAAGTGGCCTTAAGCTTCCTGGATCTTCCTGGTGTTTGTTAACTCTCTTTCTGGCTCCCTCCAGAGCTCACGGAAAACTTTTTTGTATATGACAGGGTCTTTTATGAAATCATTGTCTTTTTATCATCTTCTGTGCAGACGACTAGTCACAGAAAAGTACCAGATGCACCAAAAGAGATGCTGAATGAAATGCCAGTAAGAACCAGGTGAGCAACACCCAAGGCTGTGACTTCCTGGCAAGGAGTCTCTCCTGTTTGTCACCCATGTATTGGGTTTGCGTGACAAGGTTTTGGGAACAGGGGGCCTACAGGGGTTGCTTCTGTGAGAAGCTGCTACAAGCTTTCATGTGTCCAATAGAGGCAACACCAGACGGCTCCAAGATGGGCCTGCCGCTGACCAGAGGTGAGCTAATCAGTGACAGTGGTAGTGCCTCTGTGATAACATATTTAAGAAAGGGGTGAAAAAAAGAACCTATACAACTGCCGCCAGGGAGAGGAATGAGAATATGTGAGAGGAACAACTCTGCAGACACGAAGGTCAGTGAAGAATGAGGGGGAGGAAGTGCTCCAGGCACCAGAGCAGAGCTTCCTCTGCAGCCCATGGTGAAGACCATGCTGAGGCAGGATGTCCCCCTGCAGCCCATGGAGGTCCTTGGTGGAGCAGATATCCACCTGCAGCCTGGGGAGGACCCCACGCTGGAGCAGGTGGATGTGCCCAAAGGAGGCTATGACTGGAGCAGGCTCCTGGCAGGACCTGTGGACCCATGGAAAGAGAGGAGTCCATGCTGGAGCAGGTTTGCTGGCAGGACTTGTTACCCTGTGTAGGACCCACACTGGAGCAGTCTGCTCTTGAAGGATTGCACCCCATGGAAAGGACCCGCGTTGGAGCAGTTTGTGAAGAACTGTAGCCCGTGGGAAGGACCCATGTTGGAGAAGTTAGTGGAGAACTGTCTCCCATGAGAGGGACCCCATGCTGTAGCAGGCGAGGAGTGTGAGGAGTCCTCCCCCTGAGGAGGAAGGAGCGGCAGAGATGACGTGATGAACTGACCGCAACCCCCATTACCTGTCCCTCTGCGCTGCTCATGGGGAGGAGCTAGAGTAATCGGGAGTGATGTTGAGCCCGGAAAGAAGGGAGGGGTGGGGGGAAGGTGTTTTAATATTTAGGTTTTTTTCTCATTACCCTACTCAGTTTTGATTAGTAATAAATGAAACTGATTTTCTCCAAGTAGAGTCTGTTTTGCCCATGATGATAATTGCTGAGAGACCTCTCCCTGTCCTTCTATCGACCCACAAGCTTTTTGTTATATTTTCTCTCCCCTGTCCCATTGAGAAGGGGAGTGATAGAGCAGCTTTGGTGGGCAGTTGGCATCCAGCCAGGGTCAACCCACCACACTTGGCTGTCATGATCATGAAACAGTGGGGTCTCACCTCCCTGGGTGAAGGAGAAAAGTGCAGATGCTAGAGCTCAGAGGAGCAGAGTTTGGCCTAGTCTTGCAACTTCTAGTGGAGGAGTCCATGTGAGCAGCACAGAAGGGCAGTAGAGCTCAGTACAGTTGGTCTTCAAGGACAGCGGCTTTCAGTACCAGACCGTGCATAGCAATAGTCAGGAAAACAAGCCAAGCTGTCAGGAGAGAAGCTTGGGGAAACAGGAAACTCCATAAAAAGAAAGCTCCATAAAAAAGGGAAGCATACACGAGGTGGATGCTAGGATTAAAACAAAGGACGAATTCAGAAATAGGGTTGGCTTGAGAAAAGCCAGAGCTCCCATAGACCCAACACTTGCAAGGGAATTCAAGCGCACAATGATGAGCTGCTACTAATTCAGGAAAGTTAAAAAGGAAAAGAAGATAATGTGTGGCCAGTGCTGAATTTTCTATGAGTAGATGTAGCTAGGTGTGAGGTACTCTTGGCCTTTGCCTTCACCAGCAAGGTCTCCCAGATCCGTGTGCCTGAGGCAGAACCCCAGCGATGCAGCAGTGGATGGAGATCAAGTCAGGAGTTACGTAGTTAAGGTCAACCCTTAGTAGTCCATTGGACCTGATGGGATGACTCCAGGGATTTGAGAGCGCAGGCTGATGTCATAGCAGGGTTGCTCTCATACCTTTTGGAAGGTCGTCACAACTGGAGAAAGCAAAAATTAAATCATGCCTACATCTTGTACAAACACCTGTGGACTGAGCAGGGGAATTATAGGCTGCAGTAAGAGAGGCCAGGAGCTGTGTGGCTGGGCAGCGGCTCTCTGGAAATTGCCCAAGTTCTCGCAGTGTTCCATTATACTGCACTCTGTTCCTTTGGTAAGTACATCTACAGGAAATTGTTTGCCATGTTCTGGCACAGTCAGGAGTACACAGGGACTAAAAGCAGCAGCAATAAGGCGACAAATGCTTCGTCTGTTCATGTCCGTAGCTAGACCAAGTCTCCGGCCTTGACGGAGCGTACTGGGGAATCCAAGGGCACAGGAGCTGCCCCAGCTGGGCAGAATGCTTCACAGCAGTCCCATCTGGGGTGCCACACAGAGCCTGGCCGCAGCGTCTCCACACCACTCCACCCCCCGGGCAGTTCCTCCCAGAGCCAACACACCAAGTTCCCCTGGTGTTGCCGACGTCTAAGGTTGCAGGCCTAGGGAACGTCCGTGAAATGGATTCCTTGCATGCAGGCCGCACTGCACCCTGGAAGCTGTGCCTTTGCTAAAATTGTGAATCAAAGTTTAATCTCTAAATCACCAGCCTGGGAAGGGGCACATTTGTATTTCTGCAGCCGTTTATCCATGGTAATCCTGCCGACTACGCCAATTTTCCGTTGCGTCAAGGGGGGTTGGAAGGTACCCGATTTATCGTTATAAGTCTGGTCACGTTTGGTCGGGCTGGGGCGCAAAGCGGGGCTGGGATTGCCCAAGCTGCGGCGGGCGCCGCCCGCCCCCCCCCTCCGCCCACCGCCGCTCCCGCCCGGCCCTTTTGGTCCGCACCCAGCAGCGGGGGGCCGGATGGTTCCCGCGGCATGCGCGCACACGCGCGTGCGGCCGTGGCCGGCCGGCGTCGGCGCGCGGTTCCGCGGGGGAGGGTCCCCGGGCCGGTGCCCCGCCTCGGCCGGCGCCTAGCAGCCGCCTTAGAACTGGCGCGGACCAGGGGAATCTGACTGTTTCATTAAAACAAAGCATCGCGAAGGCCCGCGCCGGGTGTTGACGCGATGTGATTTCTGCCCCGTGCTCTGAATGTCAAAGTGAAGAAATTCAATGAAGCGTGGGTAAACGGCGGAGGTAACTATGACTCTCTTAATTGACCTCTGCCCCAGACTGGGTGTTATAGCTTCTCCCTCCCTATCGATTGGCCTCACCCTTCATTCGACAGTATTTATTGCGGTGATACAAATTTCTGGCTTCGATTTCGTATCGTCGCCCTAAACCCTTGCCCACGGGGAAAATAGTTGGGCCTAGCCTAACTGCCTTAGAGGGTGGCGCAGTTTTGGCTTGGTTACACCCTCACATTGATTTGACCAAATGGGCCGCCGATGCGGATTTCATACGTATCGGTGGCCACTCAAACATGTGTGTCGCGGTTTAGCCCCAGCCAGCAACTAAGCACCACGCAGCCGCTCGCTCACTCCCCCCACCCCGATGGGATGGGGGAGAGAATCGGAGGAGTAAGAGTGAGAAACACTCCTGGGTTGAGATAAGAACAGTTTAATAACTGAAATAAAATAAAGTGAAATAATAATAATAGCAATGTAATAATAATAATAATAGTAATAATAATATACAAAGCAAGTGATGCACAATGCAATTGCTCACCACCCGCCGACCGATACCCAGACAGTTTCCCGAGCAGCGATCGCTCATCCCCAGCCAACGCCCCCCCCCCCCCCCCAAGTTTATATACTGAGCATGACATCACATGGTATGGAATAGCCCTTTGGTCAGTTTGGATCAACTCTTCTGGCTGTGCCCCCTCCCAGTTTCTTGTGTACCTGGCAGAGCATGGGAAGCTGAAAAGTCCTTGACTAGTATAAGCAGTACTTAGCAACAACTAAAAACATCAGTGTGTCATCAACATTCTTCTCCTACTAAATCCAAAACACAGCACTGTGCCTGCTACTAGGAAGAAAATTAACTCTATCCCAGCTGAAACCAGGACAATGTGCTATGGACTGGCAAATGGGTAAGATCTCGAAAATCGCCAGAGATGATGCTATACCTGTGGAAGAGAGAATTGATTGGGTTGGCTTGGAGTTTATTAACTCCAAGATTGAGAGTTGGGAGCAATGTTATCCTTCCACAGTGACTGACAAATTGGCTGGGCTCCCTGAGGTGTATGAGATACCTATCTCCTCGAGTCTCGTGGGCAGTGTCATCAGTCCGCATCTTCCTGAAGAGGAGCGGGTGCTCTCACTGAGAGGGGCCTCGGCCCCTCCTTTGCCGTCACCATCGACACCTATCGTGAGATCTACTACTGACTTACCCGCCGAGGGCACACCGGTGGTGAAGGTCCTGGACAATAATCCAGCATGTCCATGTTGCAGAAATCGGATAGGAAAAATGTCGGGACTAACTGACCGTCTCAAGAGAGCACATGGTAAAAGAAAGATTTTGTTTCAGTGTGCCCGATGTGGAATTACGAATGTAAAACATCATAGTGTTGCCTGCCATTTTCCAAAGTGCAAAGGAGCAATACAACCTGCTCCTGAGAAGGGATTTACCTGTGGGGAATGCGGTAGATCGTTTCAATCCAAAATCGGCCTGGGACAGCATAAACGCTTGGCCCATCCAGTTATCGGGAATATTGAGGGGATCATCGCCTCCCGCCCAAAGGAAAGTACTGCAAGAGGGGCACACGGACAATGCTGGACCTGGGAGGAGTTGGAATTGTTACGTAAGTTGGATAAGCAGTATGAGGGAAGTAGGCACATCAACAAGCTGATTGCCGAATATATTCCATCTAAAACGACAAAGCAGGTAAGTGACAAAAGGAGAGGACTACTCTCCCAATGAAAGCCCGATGAAAAAGAAGGTGAAAGATCAAGAATGGAGGAAACATCTTGGAGAAGAAGGGGAACATCCGAGTGACGTTGGTACACATGGAGAAGGGGGACTAAGGTCCCATTATCGAAGGGCAATTTCAGATTGGATAGCATCGGATAAACTGCCCATTCTTCAGGACATGTTTGAAAAAGTGCTCGAGGGCTCGGTAGATCCATCAATTCTAACTGATGAGGCGATTAAGAGATGTTATGCATGCCTGTTTACGAAGTCCACCGGGTTGAAAGAGGACCAAGGTGGGAAGCACCGAGCAGCCCGTAATGCTACTCCTTTGGAACCACCTAAAGAGTGGATGAAGAAGAGGGCCAAGAAGCGGGGGCAATTCCTACGCTTCCAGCGGCTGTTCCGTCTGGATAGAAGGAAACTTGACGGTATTATCCTGGATGATGTGGAATCCCTGCGGTGCGGTATCCCACTTGATGAAGTGCACGCGGCGTTCAAGTCGAGACGGGAATCGCCGGGAACATTCAAGGGTCTGGGTGCATTCAAGACCTTCGGTCCGGCGGACAACTCGGCGTTTGAAGCCATGATCACGGCAAAGGAAATCTCGAAAAACATCAGAGAGATGAGTAAGAACGCGGCACCAGGACCCGATGGGTTTAGTTTGAGGGATCGTATTAAAATTGATCCCCACTATACCAAAATAATGGAACTCCTCAATCTATGGCTGGTCACTGGGAAGATACCGGACGTGGCGAAGGAATGTCGGACTGTATTAATATCTAAGTCACCCTTACCTAAGCGCCAAGGCGACATCAATAATTGGCGACCAATTACCATCGGCTCAGCCATTATGAGGCTGTTCTCAAGAATTTTAACGGCAAGGTTGACGAAGGCATGCCCAACCAACCCAAGACAACGGGGATTTATAAAGTCATCGGGCTGTTCGGAAAATCTAAAGCTCCTACAACTCTTAATTCGCTACGCCAAGAAGGAACATCGACCTCTGGGTGTGGTCTTTATTGCCTTGGCGAAGGCCTTCGACACTGTGAGCCACTCACACATCGTATCGGCTCTTAAGCAAAAGGGCGTTGACGATCATATTATCGCCCTAATTAGTAATCTGTATCACAATATTACCACTCGTATTGACTTGAAAAACGAGCAGTCGGATCCTATTGGGATCCATACTGGTGTAAAGCAAGGTGATCCAATGTCCCCGTTAGAATCACAGAATCATAGAATCGTTTAGGTTGGAAAAGACCTTTAAGATCATCCAGTCCAACCATTAACCTACACTACCAAGTCTACTCTAAGCCAATCAAGGGTAGACTAGACTAAACCATGTCCCAAAGTGCCACATCTGCCCGTTTTTTGAACACTTCCAGGGATGGTGACTCCACCACCTCCCTGGGCAGCCTGTTCCAATGCTTGACCACCCTCTCCGTAAAGAAATTTTTCCTAATTTCCAACCTAAACCTCCCCTGGCGCAGCTTAAGCCCATTTCCTCTCGTCCTATCGCTAACTACTTGGGAGAAGAGACCCACACCCACCTCACTACAACCTCCTTTCAGGTAGCTGTAGAGAGCGATAAGGTCTCCCCTCAGCCTCCTCTCCTCTAGGCTAAACAACCCCAGCTCCCTCAGCCGCTCCTCGTAAGGCCTGTGCTCCAGACCCTTCCGCAGCTTCGTTGCCCTTCTCTGGACACGCTCCAGCACCTCAACGCCCTCCTTGTACTGAGGGGCCCAGAACTGGACAGTCTTCCAGGTGCGGCCTCACCAGCGCCGAGTACAGGGGGACAATCACCTCCCTGCTCCTGCTGGCCACACTATTCCTGATACAAGCCAGGCTGCTGTTGGCCTTCTTGGCCACCTGGACACACTGCTGGCTCATGTTCAGCCGGCTGTCTACCAACACCCCCAGGTCCTTTTCGGCCAGGCAGCTTCCCAGCCACTCTTCCCCAAGCCTGTAGCGCTGCATGGGGTTGTTGTGCCCGAAGTGCAGGACCCGACACTTGGCCTTGTTAAACCTCATACAGTTCGCCTCAGCCCATCGGTCCAGCCTGTCCAGGTCCCTCTGCAGGGCCATCCTACCCTCCAACAGACTGACACGCCCACCCAGTTTGGTGTCGTCTGCAAACTTACTGAGGGTGCACTCAATCCCCTCATCCAGATCATCGATAAAGATATTAAACAAGGCTGGCCCCAAAACAGAGCCCTGGGGAACACCACTCGTGACCGGCTGCCAACTGGACTTAACTCCATTCACCACTACTCTCTGGGCTCGGCCACCCAACCGGTTTTTTACCCAGCGAAGACTACGCCCATCCAAGCCACGAGCTGCCAGCTTCCCAAGGAGAATATTGTGGGGGACGGTGTCAAAAGCTTTGCTAAAGTCCACGTAAATGACATCCACAGCCTTTCCATCATCGACCAAGCGGGTCACCAGGTCATAAAAGGAGATCAGGTTGGTCAAGCAGGACCTGCCTTTCATGAACCCATGCTGGCTGGGCCTGATCCCCTGGTTGACCTGCACTTGCCTGTTGAGTTCACTCAAGATGAACCTCTCCATAATCTTTCCCGGCACCGAGGTCAGGCTGACAGGCCTGTAGTTCCCCGGGTCCTCCTTCCGGCCCTTCTTGTAGATGGGCGTCACGTTGGCAAGCCTCCAGTCATCAGGGACCTCCCCTGTTAACCAGGACTGCTGATAGATGATGGAAAGTGGCTTGGCAAGCTCCTCTGCCAGCTCCCTCAGTACTCTCGGGTGGAGCCCATCTGTTACTATTTAACTTATCCGTGGACCCTCTGCTGTGCAAGTTAGAGGAGGAGGGTTATGGGTTCCAACACTGTTCGCGAAAAATAACACCTATGGCCTTTGCGGATGATTTGGTGGTGTTAAGTGGATCACGGGACGGAATGCAAAAGAATATTGAGATTTTAGAGGTCTTTTGTGATCTAACCGGACTCAAAACACAGGGGGAGAAATGTCATGGCTTTTACATCCAGCCAACAAAGGATGCGTATATGATCAAGGACTGTCCTTCATGGGCAATTAATGGTGCCCCCCTGAATATGATTGAACCTGGAAGTTCTGAAAAATACCTGGGTCTACGCATCGGCCCGTGGGTAGGAAGATCAAAGCCTGAACTCCAAGAAAAAGTTAACGATTGGTTACAACGGAATGGGAGGGCTAAATTAGAACCGTTTCAGAAGGCTGACATCTTGAAGGGGTACGCTATTCCACGCTTGATCTACTTAGCAGACCATGCGGATGTGAAAGTCGCATACTTAGAAACCCTTGAGTTGGCAATTCGAACTGCCGCCAAGGAGCGGTTACATCTTCCCCCCAGTACTTGCGATGCCATCCTATATTCCAGCACTAAGGAGGGAGGGCTTGGTATCACCAGATTAACGGGCTTGATTCCCAGTACGCAAGCCCGGAGACTGCACAGGCTTGTGCAGTCTTCAGATGAGATAATTAAAACAGTAATGAGACATGAGGGTATTGAAAAAGAGTTTGTAAGATTATGGATTACAGCTGGTGGGGATAAAGAAAAAAATACCATCTATCCGGGACCCAAGAACGCTGATGGCGATATCGACGGAAGTAGGCGGAGAGGAACCAATCTCGGAATGGGAGATGTCCGCTCCTAAAACTATCTTTCCGAGGCCCTGTCACTGGAGAAAACAAGAATTTTTAAATTGGACCAAGTTGGTATCCCAGGGCCGTGGTATTTCCAACTTTGAGAAGGATAAGATCAGTAACAACTGGCTAGAATTTTACAGGGGCATTCCCCACAGGAAACTCCTTACCGCTTCACAACTGCGAGCTAACGTCTACCCCACAAGGGAATTTCTGGCACGGGGGAGACGAGATACATCTATCAAAGCTTGCCGTCATTGCCAGGCCGAAAACAAAACATGTTCCCATATTATTTGATACTGCCCTGCAGTACAGGAGGCGAGAATAAAAAGACATAACATCGTTTGTGAACTGTTAATGGAAGAGGCAAAGAAGAAGGATTGGGTAGTATTCCAGGAGCCGCTGCTGAGGGACGCCCAGAACGAATTATACAAACCAGACCTGGTCTTTGTGAAAGAAGACCAGGCAATAGTAGTGGACGTTATGATAAGATACGAAAATAAGGAAACATCTTTGGCGGACGCAGCAGCAGAAAAAATTAAGAAATAGCAACAGCTAAGGGAACAAGTGCAAGAAATTACAAACATTAACAACATCAAATTTATGGGTTTTCCGCTTGGCGCACGTGGAAAATGGCATACAGGCAACCACGAGTTATTGAAGGACC
>NW_027461490.1:300000-320000 GCF_030463565.1 Pelecanus crispus | reverse complement strand
ACCCGCCCCGGAACGGCAGCGCACGGAGGGAGGGGGAGCGCGCGCGTCGGGGGGGGTGCTGATCTGCAGGACGGCAGGCACATACTTGAATGTATTTATTTTAGAGAAAAAAAAGTCGAAATAAAACGATGGCAAGAGAAAAAACCACGAAACACCACCAGCAGCAGCCCCCAAAGAAAACCAACCCAGAAGGCAAAACAAACAGAAGCCGGCGAGCGCCCGGCGAGCGCCGGGAGCCGGACGCGGCCAGGGGCGCCCGGTCCTGAAGTCTCCTTGGCGGACGGCGAACTCGCGCCGGGGAGCCGGGCGGCTCCTGACGGCAGCCGCCGCCTCTACCCGGTCCCCGGCCAGGCAGGGCGTGTGTCGGGGGGCAGACGGAGCGGAGAGGCTGGCCGGGGCGGTGAGGCTGGCGAGCGCACGGCGGCCAGCGGGTTCGAGGCACGGGGCGCCGGGGCGTTTGTGTGTGTGTGCCTGCCTGCCTGCGGCAAGTGACGGGTTAAAAAAAAGTTAAAAAATTTTTAAAAAAGCTATTCCTATTTTCTTTCTTTTTTCTATCGAAAGCAATACATTAATGCTTCCACGAGGCAGTACGCTTAAACTTACGTCTGAGCTTCCATCTCGGAAATGCGGGAGGCGGTAAAAAGAAAATTAAAAAACCCCCAGCCCCCCCACCCCCCGACCACCCCGGCTGGGAGAACCGGTGCCGCAAGGAGCATGCCTCTGGCTTCCGCAGTGGCTTGTGATGTCCTAGGTGCCCGAGGAGGTTATAGGGCAGAAGGAGGCGCCTGGCTTGTGCCTGCGCTTGTGATGTCATCTGTGCCTTTATATGGGATGGGACTGGGGCAGGGTCGCGGCTTGTGCAGCTGCTTGTGATGTCACTGGTGGCTCTGTAGGTATTAGGAGAGGAGCAGGTCCCTGGCTTGTGCAGGTGCTTGTGATGTCACATGATGCCAAGTAGGGTGTAGGTCCAGAGGTGGCTCCTGGCATGTGCATCTCCTTGTGATGTCATTGGTGGCTCTGTAGCTAGTAGGAGAGCAGCAGGTCCCTGCCTTGCACAGGTGCTCGTGATGTCACATGTAGCTGTGTAGGTGATATGGCAGGAGCAGGAACGTTCCTTGTGCAGCTCATTAGGATGTCACAGGTGTCTGAGTAGTTGGCAGAGCAGGAGCAGGATCTTGCCTTCTGCAGGTGCTTGTGATGTCACTGGTGTCTAAGTGGGTGACTGGGAATGAATGGACACCTGGCCAGTGCAGGTGCTTATGATGTGATAGAATCATAGAACCGTTTAGCTTGTAAAAGACCTTTAAGATCATCCAGTCCAACCATTAACCTAACCAGTTCAGGGTAGAGTAATAATTTCATGTTTCCTTGGTGGCTGGATTACTTTTTAATGAAAGTAAAAACTGGGAATCATTAAGGTTGGAAAGGATCTCTAAGATTATCCGCCCAACCATCAACCCAACACCCCCATGCCCACTAAATCATGTCCCAGAGTGCCACGTCTACCCGTTTTTTGAACACCTCCAGGGATGGTGACTCCGCCACCTCTCTGGGCAGCCTGTTCCAATGCTTGATCACCCTCTCCGTGAAGAAATTTCTCCTAATATCCAATCTAAACCTCCCCTGATGCAGCTTGCGCCCATTTCCTCTCGTCCTATCGCTAACTACTTGGGAGAAGAGACCCACACCCACCTCACTGCACCCTCCTTCCAGGTGGCTGTAGAGAGCGATAAGGTCTCCCCTCAGCCTCCTCTCCTCTAGGCTAAACAACCCCAGCTCCCTCAGCCGCTCCTCGTAAGGCCTGTGCTCCAGACCCTTCCGCAGCTTCGTTGCCCTTCTCTGGACACGCTCCAGCACCTCAACGCCCTCCTTGTACTGAGGGGCCCAGAACTGGACACAGTCTTCCAGGTGCGGCCTCACCAGCGCCGAGTACAGGGGGACAATCACCTCCCTGCTCCTGCTGGCCACACTGTTCCTGATACCCTTGCCAACTTCTTGCCTACCCCCAGATTACTTTCTGTGGTGGCAGAGCGCGGGAAAGAGAAAGCCCTCGTGCTCTGCAAGCACTGTTCAGCAGCAGCCAAAACACTGGCGTGTCATCAGTGCTGGTGCAGTAACATATGCAAAGCAGAACACCCTATGGTCTGCTGTGAAGAGAATTAACTCCAGCCCAGCCTGATCCAGGACACAGTTACAGGTCATGCAGTCAGGGCGAGGAAGGAGCAATGGCTTTTTTAAATGACCTGAGGAAATCTGTGGATCACAGAAGCGGGCTCTTCTAGGGGACTCGCTCTCCCCGGTATTCACTGGTCAAGTGAGACAGCAGGATGCAAAGAGTCCAGGAGGTTTCCTGAGGTGTTTGTGGAAAAGTTCTTAGCGCAGCTGCCAAAGGGGCCACCCGGTCTGATGCTCACCTGGACCTGGTACTCCCAGAAGAGGACAAGATGCTCAGGGACGTGAAGAGCAGTGTCAGCCTTGGCTGCAGTGACCATGAAACTGTGCTCTCATGGATCCCCAGGGACACGGCGAGGGAGAGGAGCAGAGCACATGAGGGAAGCAGAATTTGGCCTAAGGAGGGCACTGGCAGGTGGCATCCCATGGGTGCAGTGTCAGGGCCCTGAGAGCATCCATAGGCCTCCAAGTCCGTGACCAGCATCACCTGGGGCCACTCACAGCTCTGTTCCATGGGCCCAGGAGACCACGTAAGCCCAGGCCTGAGTTTCAGCCCCAGCTTCATCATCTATTGCTCTAGGTGTACTGGTCTCCAGACACAGCCAGAGACACAGCCTTGCCTGCCCATGGACCTTGTTGATTTGGACTTGCAGACTCACTTCGCAGCTTGATTCTTGATGGGGTGGGTGTGCAATGAAATGGCATTCATCGAATGCCCGCCAAGTGCCAGACCCCAGCTGATTCACGGAGGCCTAGGGCCTTTCCGCTTCCTTTCTTGCCGTCACTTGGTCAGGTTTTTTTGGGAGGAGAGGAAGGAAAAGCAGGTGAGGTTTCTGGGTGACGATGACTGGAAAGGTGGGGAGCAGAGCCTTCACAGGTGACATGATCTAAAGGCCATGCTAGATGAAAAGTGTTCTCTTCTGCTCCTGCCTCCGAGCCCTTAAATCTTCAGCAGGAACCTGGAAGCTCTGAGACCCCTGCACCTCCCTCGCTGTGGAGTGATTGCTGGAGGTGACTTAAGACATCAGACTTAGATTTACGATTACAAGAAAGGCACAGCATTGAAGAAGCTTTCTGGATGGAATGCAGCTGGATGCAAGGAATCTATCCCACAGGAAGTTCCTAAGCCTGTAACCTTGGATGTCGCAACCCAGGGGAGCCTGGTGTGCTGATTCTGAGAGGAGCTGCCCAGGGGGTGGAGTGGTGTGGAGACATCACGGCCAAGCCCTGTGATAAGGGAACTCGGAGGGGCATCGTGGCCCCGATAAGCTGCATAAGTGATACCCTGAGTCAGCAAACTATCATGATGTTGACGAAAATGCTGTCCTTTAGTAAACTTTACTCATTATAATATCATTATAATACTAGAACACACTCCCATCTCAAAAACCTACCCGCCTCCAAGGTAAGACCCCCCCTCACTGAGCCTGCGCTCTGAATTTTGATGAGCCTGTACCTTTAAAACGAAGCGAGAAAGTTTTACACCAATCGTAACAAAAGTATGTATGACTAGAGTCCCTCAAGCTCCACCTGATGTGTAAAAATACTATAAATTGGCCTAAGAGAGAGGAGATGTTGGGGAAGATACCATCGTGTACTACTCTGACCTCTGGGATCAGTCGACGGGCTAAGCCTCTCTTCCCCCCCCATCGGGACGCCTTTGGGTAAGAATCTAACACTTGGTTATACCAAGTGCCTCCCCGGGAAACTTAGAAACCTCTACAGAGTCACTTTTATGTCTTTTGATGCATCTGTGTTATTTTAAACTTTGGCATTTGTATGTGCCTTGCAGTCAGTGAATTTATCACCGGTAATCCAAAGAACCTGTGTGTCTGTTGCTTTAATAAATTGCTTTGATTTATTGGTCTAGCCGTGATAGTGGTCATTGAACGCGACCAGACACTTGAAGTGTGGCCGTGATAGTTCATGCAGCACGACTAGACGAAAGGTGCCTACGTTATTTGTGAATCCATAATCGTGATAGTTCAGTGTACTGAACGCGACCGGACTTATAACGATAAATTGAGTACCTTCCAAAGCCTCTCTTGACGCAACACTCGCGTTAAGCTCTTAAGTTGGTAGTACCCAACTCAGATGCTTTCTTTCAATTCTGTATGGGGTGGTGCCTCCAGCATTGAACCCCCCTCATCTACAGCATGGGGAACCAGGAGCTCCGGGAGGCCTTTAGGAACGTGTTTTCATGGATGACTTTCAACAGTGATAAGTTTTCTATCACTGTTCACAAACGATTCACAGGGTATCCCATTGCAGGCCTGTCTTGTTTTCTGGTTTAGCATTTTTGTTATCATTATCTTTATGGCTATTATTAATCCTACTGATTAATGAACCTTCTCTGTCTCACCTGGATCTGATAGAAAAGTGTGTCTTTATGGGACAGAGCTTACACTCTCCGAGCACCTCTGTAATGGGATGTAAACGGGATCTCCCTAGTGCACTAACTGAAGGTTGCGTCTTCTCCCAAAGCTAATGGCAACATCAGACACAAGGAATTTCACCCCAGAAGGGCCGCCTTCTCCTTGGAACTGGGAGATAAAAGCTCATTGTCACATTGGTAGCTGTTAGAGACCAAGGGCTGGAATTTGCACTCACCCATTGGTGTGTGGTGACAGTGGAGATGATGAATAGTCAACAAAGTACATAGCCAGGGCTGTCCCACGTGTGACAGGGAAGAAGACATCCTCCAGGAGGGGAATCTGGAGCTGCCTGGAGAGCCCGTGGCTTCTCTAGGGAGAGTGTGTGCCTGGGGTGGGCGGTGACTGCAGCCCTACAAAGGGAGAGATCGCCCAAGATGGAGTCACCCAAAGGGAAGGGGCAAAATCCAGGTGTCTGCAAGGAAACAAAGATGGACACAGCCAACCCTACACAGACCAGCCCCAACAGGCAACAGCACCTTTACAGCCACCACACCAACGGCAGCACTTACACAGCCATGAGCAACACAACTGGCCCCATCCTGGTCCCCCTCTCAGGCTGATCTGGTGGGAAGGTTGCATGAGTGCTCTCTACGTTCCCGGCAGAACTTAACCGCGGGCTCACACAGCCCCATGGTCCCCCACTGTGGGCCTGGCCTTTGGGTGTGCCCACACTCAGAGATATTACCCACTTGGTAGTTCCAACTCTCCAGATCCTGGTGGCCTCCTCCTCCTCCTCCTCGCTAGCCCCACTTGACCAGCAAAGCATGTACGCCCAAACACACACACACGCACGCACGCGCGCGCGCGCGCACACACACACACACACTAGCGAGACCAGGAAAGGTAAAAGTGAGACAACTCACGGGTTGAGATGAAGATAGCTTAATAGGTAAAGCAAAAGCCGTGCACACAAGCAAAGCAAAATGAGGGATTCATTCACTGCCTCCCACCAGCAGGCGGGTATTTAGCCATTTAAAGGAAAGCAGGGCTTCATCACTCATCACGGTTACTTGGGAAGACAAATGCCATCACTCCAAACATCCCCGCTTCCTTCTTCTTCCCCCAGCCTCTATTGCTGAGCACAATGTCCTATGGTCTGGAATATCCCTTGGGTCGCTTGGCATCAGCTGTCCCAGCTGCGTCCCCTACCAACTTCTTGTGCACCCCCAGCCTACTGGCTGGCGGGGCAGCGTGAGAAGCAGAAAAGGCCTCGGCACTGTGCAAGCACTGCTCAGCAATAACAAAAACATCCCTGTTATCAACACGGTTCTCAGCACAAATGCAAAATACAGCACCATACAAACTCCTGTGAAGATACCTCTACCCCAACAGAAACCAGTACAATAAGCAGGACAGACCACGGCGATCAGGCACGGGGTTTGGCTGTGCCAGCCAGCACTGACCAGCCCCTCCCCACGGGCACCTGGCCCCTTCAATCCCCCTCCGGACCCCTCTTCCACAGGCTGCTTCTTCCACCTTTCACCTCCATCCCTCCCTTTCTCTGCCCCATTCTCCTCCCCAATTCATTGCCACCCTCAGCAATAACTTTTCCCCCAACGGTCTCAGCCTCTCTCCATTTTGTACCTAATTTCACAGCTTGGATACCATCGCCTAGCTCCTCCGGCATCACTGATGCCATGGCATCCAAGGCATCACTGATGGCCTGGCAAGACTTGACTGCCCACAAGGTCCCCAGTGCTCACCCCTCTGTGTAGTTTGGCCACTTCTCACGTCTGCAGCCGCCTGCGACACCCAGCTGGGACACACGGTGCTGCCCATGCTTCTGGCCCCTTCTCCCACTCTTCTCTGTCACATCCTGCATGTTCTCATGCCACCTCCCGTAGGTTCCCATGTCACGTACAGGTGGCTTCAGCCCAGGGCAGGGCCTCGCCGGGGGCCCACTCATCTCTCTGCAGCCTTCCCATCTGCTCTCCTTGATGACCTCATGACACCTGCCTGCTCCTGGCCTATCACATTGCTGTCATGAGGTGACCTCACAAGCAACAGCCCAACCGTGTTGGGCTTTGCCTACCTCTACTAGCCGTTCCCGCTGCCTGAGCTGTCAGCTGTGTCACTCTGGGGTTTGTGATGCCCTTGATGATGTCACAGTCTCTGCCTGCCTGCCGCAAGTCAGTCATGTTGCTGCAATAGAAATGGCATCATAACCCACCTCCCAGCCACGCATGTCATCTCCACCTTCCTCTACATCTCCCCTCTCCCAAGCTCTCAGCACTGCTGGGCGGGTTTTCCAACGCTCCAGGCGACATCACTGCGCCTGCCTCAGCACCGGCCCAGTTGGGCTCTTTCCAAAGAAGGGACATCAAAATCCACCTCCCAGCTACGAGGCTTCTCCTTGCATTGTCCTCTTCTGCAACAGCAGTAACCTCCCAGCCAGCCTCCCACAACCCTTCCCCTTTCCCTGCCTCTCCTCTCCCTTCCCCAGTGCTCTCCTTTCTGCTGGGCAGGCAGCAATGTGCTCCCCCACGGGGACTGCAGAGCCCTGCTGGCACAGCTCGAAGGGTGGGAGGGCGGCCATGGACAGCGAGGGCTCCTCAGGAAGGCAGGTAGGCGGGCGAGGAGGTGGAGGTGAGCTCTGTGCAAAGGGGAGGCTGGCGTGCACAGAGCCTTGCCTTGGAGGAAGCCTCATGGCCCCAGGTCCTCGTGGACACAGCAACTTCAACCACTCCACAGTCTGCTGGGAGGGCAACAGCGCTGGGCACCAGCAAGCCAGGAGATTCCTGGAGGGTGTGGAAGACAACATTTTGACGCAGACACTAGATGAGCTCGCTAGGGCTGGTCTCACTTACTGACAGCTGGATCTGGATAGGGATGTGAAGGGTGAGGGCAGCCATGGCTGCAATGAGCACGAGACGGTGGAGAAGTAGGACAACTAGCAGAATGACAGTGCAGGAGTGCAGGAGAGCTGATTTCAGTTAGCTGAGGATCTGCTTGGAGGACAAAAGGGGCTGTGAGTCCCTCCCGGGTCTTCAGGGACAACGTCCTTAAAGCCCAGGAAGAAGGCAGTCGGATGCTCAGGGAGTCGAGCAGGGCCTGGCAAGAGGTCAGCGTGGATGAACAGGGACCCCTGCGACCTAAGAGGCGACACTGCAGAAGGAAGGTCAGGGAGGCTGAAGGGGGAAGAGGCTGCCCAGGAGGCAGATGGACCCCTGGCCTGTGGGTGCAGGGACGGAGCCAGCAAAGGCCAAGCTCAGCGGTGGCTGGAAATGGCCGTGCATGGGGAGGGCACCCAGGCGGCCTCCTCTGAATGTGTTGTGAGCACAAGGCAGGCAGCTGAGGGAACCGTGCTCCTAGTGCCCAGGGGGGCAGGGGACGGAGCAACAAAGCCACTAGAAATACAGTACTTCCTCACAACAAAGATTCTCCCTTGAGAGTGCTGCTAGGAAATGTATTTTGCTGAGTAACTGGACACACATACGCATTTGTCTATACGTTGACCTATACGTAAATACGGGGTTTTCCATACGCTTACACAGAAAGACAGATAGCACATATTCGATGAGAAGAATCCACATTTGGCCATCCAGAAAGAGGCCATTTTGCTGAAGCTTTGTACCCTGCTTTCCTCCACCAGGCAAGAGAGGTCAGTACCTCCAAGCATGACTCGCTCTGTGCCAAGAGTTAGAGGTGGCACGGACAGTGCAGGGCAGGGAGGTTTTTGGGGCCCTGGGCTCTGTGCAAGACACAAAAATTATCTTTCTTAATGCTGTAGGCCTCAGGAGGTTGGAAATGTGGAGAATTTTTTTGAAAAAATGAAGCAACAGAGAAATAGAACGAAAGAAGTAAAGTGAAGGAAATGTCCTGTTGCAACTTTAAGCTTCAAACATTGTTGATGTTGTTATCCTCCATGCCTTGTTTTGTCCTGTTTTCATATAGTGATCTCTGGGGGGCTTTTGTGTACTGCCTTTTTTTGCAAAAGCAAGTCAAGTTAAAATTGGGGTGGGAGGCAGTCACAGGGACATGGGTGCATGATGCCGGTGCAGGTGCCCTGGGACCCTCTGCCCAGGCTCCAGCTGCAGCTTCCGAGGGGCTCTCGTCCCCAGCAGGTCCTCTGTGACAGCTGCCAGTCCCAGGCATGGGCTGCAGAGACACTGGCTCCTCTCCACGTAGCCCTGCATACCTACGCTCAGACCAGTGGAGCGCTGCCTGAAAACCTCAGGAATTTTTACACGCCTTTAACGTTGATGAGCACGACGTCATCAGCTGAAACAATTGAACACTTTCAATAAAACATCAGTGTTTTCCCCTGAGATCAAAATGAGGAGTTTTCAGGATGTCCATGAATAGCAAGAGGAGAACTATTGACCTTCCTCTATGTTTGCCTTGTCAGTCCTCTCTCTACTCAGCTGTGCATTTCATCTCCCTCATCTTTCAAATATTTCCACCTGTCCTAACTAAATGGACTACGTCTGAAGTCCCCTTGCCAGCAGCCTATCTGCACAGAAACGCTTGCAATTGCTCCCTAGATTTTTCCTTCCCCTTACTCTTTGATAATTCAGACACGTCTCAACTATCCCGGAGATGCTTTGAGCTTCAGGGAGTTAAAAGCTTGCCTGTCTTTCAGTGGTCTGTCTAATTCTGTCCTTAGCCAACTCTTGAATTGTCTTTATTTTACCATTTCCCTTCCGTCTCAAACATTTCTGGCATGATTACGCCTTGTGGAAGGTGAACCTCATTGGTGGCAGCTTGTACTTGGCATACAGTTGAGGGGGGTGTTTTATTTCAGTGGTGAATCTTAGCAGTCCTATTTTGCTTGTTCAAAAATAAGAGAAATCCCTCTTTGTGCACCCAGGTCTCTAGGGAAAGCAGGTGGGAGCTGGCACAAAGGAGCTGTACCATCCAGCTGCAGACTGCGGAGGAGAAGTCTGATGTAAGGAAAAGGGATGCAAGTGCCAGGTGGCCGATGAGAGCCATGATGGGCTTGGGGAGGTGAGGAGCAAGGTTGTCCGTACCGTGTCAGAGTGCAAGGGACAGCTTCTCCTACCAGTCCTGCCCTCTGGACAGGGGGCACTCCTGGCAAGGGAGTTCGTCCCTAGCCTCACTCTGCCTGCTGATCCACCAGAGCCACGTTTGGGCACACGCACGGGCCTCTCGTCTCTTCCCACCGAGCTGGCGTCAACATGTTGAGATTCTTTAACTGAATACGCATCCGCTGGCAGCTTCCTGCACTCATTGAACCAGTTTTGCAAACTGCTTACCCAGGGTGTGCTAGAAGAGTGGTTTTCATGGCTTCCTTTATTAATTAATAATAGCAAAAGGAAAAACGGTTCCTTTGACTAATGCCCTCGGTAATTTCATCACACCGACATTCTCGGGGGGTTTTGGGTGAGCGTGTAAAAAGCAAAATCCCCGGTCCTTCTTGGCAGCTATCTTCCAGGCGCGTAGGGACTCTCCAAGAGAGGCAGTTGCCTTTTAGTGTCGGGTGGCCGTGGGTCCAGGCAACTCCTCACCCACACCAGCATGTTGAAAATACAGACTCATGAAGGAAAAAGAGATTTGCCAGGCTTCTCGATAAGATCTGAACATCTTCCCACTTTGTGGGAGGTAGGCAGGTAACTCTCAGAAGGTGAAAGTCACCAATGAGCTCTGAAAGCTTTACCCCGTGGCTGAAGCGCGTTTTGTGTCCCCTATAAACACGGCCAAGTGCGCAGCTGGGTTTCAGAGGGAAAAGGGCATGTGAGGGCAATAGCAGCAATGGGCTGTTTTGACAGTTTGGGAGAGTCGTCGTTTGCCTGGCTGTGCTTTGGGCACGGATCCAAACGTTCTCGGTCTGCAAATGAGCAGCCCTTCCACCCCAGCAGTGTAACCTGAGCTCCCTTGTTTTTCAAAGCCTGTGGTATGTTTCCGTGGCGGTCTCTCGGCCCCTTCCATCCCAGCCTATGGCTCTGGCCACGCTTTGGCTTTCCTCCAGGCAGTGGTGGCTGAAATCACGCCGCTTGCAGCCCCGCGAAAGGCTTTGTGTCCAGCCAGACCAAGTCCCTGGTCCTCCTGGCTGCGTGAGCTCATGAGCGTGAGCTGTGGCGCAGAGAGGGGCCGGCTAAGAGGGGTGTTCTCTGGGCTGCAGGCTTGGTTTCTGCCACAGCCTGAGAGAAGAGGAACGGCGGCAGGCCTCTCTCCCTGGGAGCCGAGGGGCAGAGGACGCGTCAGGGACGCCCAGCAGCCGTGCCCAGGGCATGGGCACCAAGGGCAGGGCCAGTCCCCGGGGCCCCCTGGGCACAGGCACTGCCTCGGGGCCAGCAGCCCAGAGGCCTTCCTCCCTCCGAAGAATGCTGGGAGGAGGGGCGGCGGGTGGGGCTGCGCGTGGGGGGCCCGCTCACCCCCGTGGCACAATGCCACCACCCGGCAATGCAGCAGTCACAGTGCCCCGGGGCAGGATCAAAGGGAGGATCCTCCCGTGCCCTGTTGCCAGAGCTGGCCCGGGGGCAGCCTGAAGACATGCGAGAGGAAGTCCTTGAGGAGCCGGCAGAATGACTTGGAGGGGGCTGAGGGAGGAAGACCGGAGGCTGGACCAGGCTGCTGGAAGTTCTCCACTGCAAGGCCAGCTGCTGGCAGGGCCACCTTCACAGTGCATCTGCTGGACGGAAATCCTTTTCAGCTGGAGAGCAGTGGCCAGAGCAAGGGAATGCCTTCTTGAGGAGCACTGCAGAGCTCGCCATCCTCATCCCCTGCAGAGCCAGCGGCAGCAGCCGTAAGGAATGGGATGCAGAGATGTCGCCAGGGCTCCCAGTGCTGGGGAGCAGCCAGTGGTGTCCTGCCAGGCGTGAGAAGGATTCTTGCCCCCAAGGTGGATGGGGCTGGGGGCATTTGGGCACTCTGGGAAGGCCCAGAGATGGCTCCAGGTTGAGGGAGAAGAGGGGTTGCGCATCTCCTGGGAGGCATGAGCGGGCTGTGGGACGAGGAGGCAGGTCTTGCTCCCCGTGCTCAGGGAATAAGCCGATGGCCAGCTCGGGGTCGGGAAGGAATTTTCCCCCGGGGCAGACTGGCACTTCTCCCCGGGGGTTGTTTGCCTTCCTCTGCAGCATTGAGCACTGACCACTTGTCAGGGCAGGGCTCCCCTGGTCCCTTTTGCCTAGGTTACTGCCTGCTGCTCGTGCACCTCAAAGACGATGCCTCTCGTGACCTGCAGCTGTGGGGAGGAAGGCTTTTTTTCCCCCAGGGTGAGCTAGCAAGTGTGCCTGGGTTTTTTTTTTTTGCTTTCCTCTGCAGCACTGGGCAGGGCCCTGTTGCGTCAAGGAGGGTTGGAAGGTACCCGATTTATCGTTGTAAGTCCGGTCGCGTTCAGTGTACTGAACTCTCACGATTACGGATGCCCAAATAACGTAGGCACCTTTCATCTAGTCGCGTTGCATGAACTACCACGGCCACACTTCAAGCGCCTGGTCGCGTTCAATGAGAACTATCACGGCTAGACCGATGAATCAAAGCAATTTGTTAAAGCAACAGACACACAGGTTCCTTGGATTACCGGCGATAAATTCACTGACTGCAAGGCACATGCAAATACCAAAAGCATGAATAACACGGATGCCTCGCAAGATATAAAGCGACTCTAATGTAGAGAGGTTTCTAAGTTTCCCGGGGAGGCACTTGGTATAACCAAGTGTTCAAATCTTACCCAAAGGCGTCCCAATGGGAGGGAAGAGAGGCTCAGCCCGTCGACTGATGCCAGAAGTCAGAGTGGTACGCGATGGTATCTTCCCTAACATCCCCTCTCTCTTAGGCTAATTTACACTTTTTTTTACCTTTCAGGGGGAGCTTGAGTGACTCCAGTCATACATAGTTGCGTTATGATTGGTGTAAAACTTTCTCACTTCGCTTTAAAGGTATAGGCTAGGAAACATTCAAAGCGCAAGCTCAGTGAGGAGTGGTCGCACCTTAGAGGCGGGTAGGTTTTGGGATGGAGGTGTGTTTTGGTATTATAATGATATTATAATGAGCAAAGTTTACCAAAGGACGGCATTTTGTCAAAAACACGACAGGTTGTTGGCCCAGGGTCTCATATTATACCCTTTCCTATTGTCCTTCTTCATTCATCCATCGTTTGCCCGAGTTCTCGCAGTGTTCCATTATACTGCACTCTGTTCCTTTGGTAAGTACATCTACAGGAAATTGTTTGCCATGTTCTGGCACAGTCAGGAGTACACAGGGACTAAAAGCAGCAGCAATAAGGCGACAAATGCTTCGTCTGTTCATGTCCGTAGCTAGACCAAGTCTCCGGCCTTGACGGAGCGTACTGGGGAATCCAAGGGCACAGGAGCTGCCCCAGCTGGGCAGAATGCTTCACAGCAGTCCCATCTGGGGTGCCACACAGAGCCTGGCCGCAGCGTCTCCACACCACTCCACCCCCCGGGCAGTTCCTCCCAGAGCCAACACACCAAGTTCCCCTGGTGTTGCCGACGTCTAAGGTTGCAGGCCTAGGGAACGTCCGTGAAATGGATTCCTTGCATGCAGGCCGCACTGCACCCTGGAAGCTGTGCCTTTGCTAAAATTGTGAATCAAAGTTTAATCTCTAAATCACCAGCCTGGGAAGGGGCACATTTGTATTTCTGCAGCCGTTTATCCATGGTAATCCTGCCGACTACGCCAATTTTCCGTTGCGTCAAGGGGGGTTGGAAGGTACCCGATTTATCGTTATAAGTCTGGTCACGTTTGGTCGGGCTGGGGCGCAAAGCGGGGCTGGGATTGCCCAAGCTGCGGCGGGCGCCGCCCGCCCCCCCCTCCGCCCACCGCCGCTCCCGCCCGGCCCTTTTGGTCCGCACCCAGCAGCGGGGGGCCGGATGGTTCCCGCGGCATGCGCGCACACGCGCGTGCGGCCGTGGCCGGCCGGCGTCGGCGCGCGGTTCCGCGGGGGAGGGTCCCCGGGCCGGTGCCCCGCCTCGGCCGGCGCCTAGCAGCCGCCTTAGAACTGGCGCGGACCAGGGGAATCTGACTGTTTCATTAAAACAAAGCATGGCGAAGGCCCGCGCCGGGTGTTGACGCGATGTGATTTCTGCCCCGTGCTCTGAATGTCAAAGTGAAGAAATTCAATGAAGCGTGGGTAAACGGCGGAGGTAACTATGACTCTCTTAATTGACCTCTGCCCCAGACTGGGTGTTATAGCTTCTCCCTCCCTATCGATTGGCCTCACCCTTCATTCGACAGTATTTATTGCGGTGATACAAATTTCTGGCTTCGATTTCGTATCGTCGCCCTAAACCCTTGCCCACGGGGAAAATAGTTGGGCCTAGCCTAACTGCCTTAGAGGGTGGCGCAGTTTTGGCTTGGTTACACCCTCACATTGATTTGACCAAATGGGCCGCCGATGCGGATTTCATACGTATCGGTGGCCACTCAAACATGTGTGTCGCGGTTTAGCCCCAGCCAGCAACTAAGCACCACGCAGCCGCTCGCTCACTCCCCCCACCCCGATGGGATGGGGGAGAGAATCGGAGGAGTAAGAGTGAGAAACACTCCTGGGTTGAGATAAGAACAGTTTAATAACTGAAATAAAATAAAGTGAAATAATAATAATAGCAATGTAATAATAATAATAATAGTAATAATAATATACAAAGCAAGTGATGCACAATGCAATTGCTCACCACCCGCCGACCGATACCCAGACAGTTTCCCGAGCAGCGATCGCTCATCCCCAGCCAACGCCCCCCCCCCCCCCCCAAGTTTATATACTGAGCATGACATCACATGGTATGGAATAGCCCTTTGGTCAGTTTGGATCAACTCTTCTGGCTGTGCCCCCTCCCAGTTTCTTGTGTACCTGGCAGAGCATGGGAAGCTGAAAAGTCCTTGACTAGTATAAGCAGTACTTAGCAACAACTAAAAACATCAGTGTGTCATCAACATTCTTCTCCTACTAAATCCAAAACACAGCACTGTGCCTGCTACTAGGAAGAAAATTAACTCTATCCCAGCTGAAACCAGGACAATGTGCTATGGACTGGCAAATGGGTAAGATCTCGAAAATCGCCAGAGATGATGCTATACCTGTGGAAGAGAGAATTGATTGGGTTGGCTTGGAGTTTATTAACTCCAAGATTGAGAGTTGGGAGCAATGTTATCCTTCCACAGTGACTGACAAATTGGCTGGGCTCCCTGAGGTGTATGAGATACCTATCTCCTCGAGTCTCGTGGGCAGTGTCATCAGTCCGCATCTTCCTGAAGAGGAGCGGGTGCTCTCACTGAGAGGGGCCTCGGCCCCTCCTTTGCCGTCACCATCGACACCTATCGTGAGATCTACTACTGACTTACCCGCCGAGGGCACACCGGTGGTGAAGGTCCTGGACAATAATCCAGCATGTCCATGTTGCAGAAATCGGATAGGAAAAATGTCGGGACTAACTGACCGTCTCAAGAGAGCACATGGTAAAAGAAAGATTTTGTTTCAGTGTGCCCGATGTGGAATTACGAATGTAAAACATCATAGTGTTGCCTGCCATTTTCCAAAGTGCAAAGGAGCAATACAACCTGCTCCTGAGAAGGGATTTACCTGTGGGGAATGCGGTAGATCGTTTCAATCCAAAATCGGCCTGGGACAGCATAAACGCTTGGCCCATCCAGTTATCGGGAATATTGAGGGGATCATCGCCTCCCGCCCAAAGGAAAGTACTGCAAGAGGGGCACACGGACAATGCTGGACCTGGGAGGAGTTGGAATTGTTACGTAAGTTGGATAAGCAGTATGAGGGAAGTAGGCACATCAACAAGCTGATTGCCGAATATATTCCATCTAAAACGACAAAGCAGGTAAGTGACAAAAGGAGAGGACTACTCTCCCAATGAAAGCCCGATGAAAAAGAAGGTGAAAGATCAAGAATGGAGGAAACATCTTGGAGAAGAAGGGGAACATCCGAGTGACGTTGGTACACATGGAGAAGGGGGACTAAGGTCCCATTATCGAAGGGCAATTTCAGATTGGATAGCATCGGATAAACTGCCCATTCTTCAGGACATGTTTGAAAAAGTGCTCGAGGGCTCGGTAGATCCATCAATTCTAACTGATGAGGCGATTAAGAGATGTTATGCATGCCTGTTTACGAAGTCCACCGGGTTGAAAGAGGACCAAGGTGGGAAGCACCGAGCAGCCCGTAATGCTACTCCTTTGGAACCACCTAAAGAGTGGATGAAGAAGAGGGCCAAGAAGCGGGGGCAATTCCTACGCTTCCAGCGGCTGTTCCGTCTGGATAGAAGGAAACTTGACGGTATTATCCTGGATGATGTGGAATCCCTGCGGTGCGGTATCCCACTTGATGAAGTGCACGCGGCGTTCAAGTCGAGACGGGAATCGCCGGGAACATTCAAGGGTCTGGGTGCATTCAAGACCTTCGGTCCGGCGGACAACTCGGCGTTTGAAGCCATGATCACGGCAAAGGAAATCTCGAAAAACATCAGAGAGATGAGTAAGAACGCGGCACCAGGACCCGATGGGTTTAGTTTGAGGGATCGTATTAAAATTGATCCCCACTATACCAAAATAATGGAACTCCTCAATCTATGGCTGGTCACTGGGAAGATACCGGACGTGGCGAAGGAATGTCGGACTGTATTAATATCTAAGTCACCCTTACCTAAGCGCCAAGGCGACATCAATAATTGGCGACCAATTACCATCGGCTCAGCCATTATGAGGCTGTTCTCAAGAATTTTAACGGCAAGGTTGACGAAGGCATGCCCAACCAACCCAAGACAACGGGGATTTATAAAGTCATCGGGCTGTTCGGAAAATCTAAAGCTCCTACAACTCTTAATTCGCTACGCCAAGAAGGAACATCGACCTCTGGGTGTGGTCTTTATTGCCTTGGCGAAGGCCTTCGACACTGTGAGCCACTCACACATCGTATCGGCTCTTAAGCAAAAGGGCGTTGACGATCATATTATCGCCCTAATTAGTAATCTGTATCACAATATTACCACTCGTATTGACTTGAAAAACGAGCAGTCGGATCCTATTGGGATCCATACTGGTGTAAAGCAAGGTGATCCAATGTCCCCGTTAGAATCACAGAATCATAGAATCGTTTAGGTTGGAAAAGACCTTTAAGATCATCCAGTCCAACCATTAACCTACACTACCAAGTCTACTCTAAGCCAATCAAGGGTAGACTAGACTAAACCATGTCCCAAAGTGCCACATCTGCCCGTTTTTTGAACACTTCCAGGGATGGTGACTCCACCACCTCTCTGGGCAGCCTGTTCCAATGCTTGACCACCCTCTCCGTAAAGAAATTTTTCCTAATTTCCAACCTAAACCTCCCCTGGCGCAGCTTAAGCCCATTTCCTCTCGTCCTATCGCTAACTACTTGGGAGAAGAGACCCACACCCACCTCACTACAACCTCCTTTCAGGTAGCTGTAGAGAGCGATAAGGTCTCCCCTCAGCCTCCTCTCCTCTAGGCTAAACAACCCCAGCTCCCTCAGCCGCTCCTCGTAAGGCCTGTGCTCCAGACCCTTCCGCAGCTTCGTTGCCCTTCTCTGGACACGCTCCAGCACCTCAACGCCCTCCTTGTACTGAGGGGCCCAGAACTGGACAGTCTTCCAGGTGCGGCCTCACCAGCGCCGAGTACAGGGGGACAATCACCTCCCTGCTCCTGCTGGCCACACTATTCCTGATACAAGCCAGGCTGCTGTTGGCCTTCTTGGCCACCTGGACACACTGCTGGCTCATGTTCAGCCGGCTGTCTACCAACACCCCCAGGTCCTTTTCGGCCAGGCAGCTTCCCAGCCACTCTTCCCCAAGCCTGTAGCGCTGCATGGGGTTGTTGTGCCCGAAGTGCAGGACCCGACACTTGGCCTTGTTAAACCTCATACAGTTCGCCTCAGCCCATCGGTCCAGCCTGTCCAGGTCCCTCTGCAGGGCCATCCTACCCTCCAACAGACTGACACGCCCACCCAGTTTGGTGTCGTCTGCAAACTTACTGAGGGTGCACTCAATCCCCTCATCCAGATCATCGATAAAGATATTAAACAAGGCTGGCCCCAAAACAGAGCCCTGGGGAACACCACTCGTGACCGGCTGCCAACTGGACTTAACTCCATTCACCACTACTCTCTGGGCTCGGCCACCCAACCGGTTTTTTACCCAGCGAAGACTACGCCCATCCAAGCCACGAGCTGCCAGCTTCCCAAGGAGAATATTGTGGGGGACGGTGTCAAAAGCTTTGCTAAAGTCCACGTAAATGACATCCACAGCCTTTCCATCATCGACCAAGCGGGTCACCAGGTCATAAAAGGAGATCAGGTTGGTCAAGCAGGACCTGCCTTTCATGAACCCATGCTGGCTGGGCCTGATCCCCTGGTTGACCTGCACTTGCCTGTTGAGTTCACTCAAGATGAACCTCTCCATAATCTTTCCCGGCACCGAGGTCAGGCTGACAGGCCTGTAGTTCCCCGGGTCCTCCTTCCGGCCCTTCTTGTAGATGGGCGTCACGTTGGCAAGCCTCCAGTCATCAGGGACCTCCCCTGTTAACCAGGACTGCTGATAGATGATGGAAAGTGGCTTGGCAAGCTCCTCTGCCAGCTCCCTCAGTACTCTCGGGTGGAGCCCATCTGTTACTATTTAACTTATCCGTGGACCCTCTGCTGTGCAAGTTAGAGGAGGAGGGTTATGGGTTCCAACACTGTTCGCGAAAAATAACACCTATGGCCTTTGCGGATGATTTGGTGGTGTTAAGTGGATCACGGGACGGAATGCAAAAGAATATTGAGATTTTAGAGGTCTTTTGTGATCTAACCGGACTCAAAACACAGGGGGAGAAACGTCATGGCTTTTACATCCAGCCAACAAAGGATGCGTATATGATCAAGGACTGTCCTTCATGGGCAATTAATGGTGCCCCCCTGAATATGATTGAACCTGGAAGTTCTGAAAAATACCTGGGTCTACGCATCGGCCCGTGGGTAGGAAGATCAAAGCCTGAACTCCAAGAAAAAGTTAACGATTGGTTACAACGGAATGGGAGGGCTAAATTAGAACCGTTTCAGAAGGCTGACATCTTGAAGGGGTACGCTATTCCACGCTTGATCTACTTAGCAGACCATGCGGATGTGAAAGTCGCATACTTAGAAACCCTTGAGTTGGCAATTCGAACTGCCGCCAAGGAGCGGTTACATCTTCCCCCCAGTACTTGCGATGCCATCCTATATTCCAGCACTAAGGAGGGAGGGCTTGGTATCACCAGATTAACGGGCTTGATTCCCAGTACGCAAGCCTGGAGACTGCACAGGCTTGTGCAGTCTTCAGATGAGATAATTAAAACAGTAATGAGACATGAGGGTATTGAAAAAGAGTTTGTAAGATTATGGATTACAGCTGGTGGGGATAAAGAAAAAAATACCATCTATCCGGGACCCAAGAACGCTGATGGCGATATCGACGGAAGTAGGCGGAGAGGAACCAATCTCGGAATGGGAGATGTCCGCTCCTAAAACTATCTTTCCGAGGCCCTGTCACTGGAGAAAACAAGAATTTTTAAATTGGACCAAGTTGGTATCCCAGGGCCGTGGTATTTCCAACTTTGAGAAGGATAAGATCAGTAACAACTGGCTAGAATTTTACAGGGGCATTCCCCACAGGAAACTCCTTACCGCTTCACAACTGCGAGCTAACGTCTACCCCACAAGGGAATTTCTGGCACGGGGGAGACGAGATACATCTATCAAAGCTTGCCGTCATTGCCAGGCCGAAAACAAAACATGTTCCCATATTATTTGATACTGCCCTGCAGTACAGGAGGCGAGAATAAAAAGACATAACATCGTTTGTGAACTGTTAATGGAAGAGGCAAAGAAGAAGGATTGGGTAGTATTCCAGGAGCCGCTGCTGAGGGACGCCCAGAACGAATTATACAAACCAGACCTGGTCTTTGTGAAAGAAGACCAGGCAATAGTAGTGGACGTTATGATAAGATACGAAAATAAGGAAACATCTTTGGCGGACGCAGCAGCAGAAAAAATTAAGAAATAGCAACAGCTAAGGGAACAAGTGCAAGAAATTACAAACATTAACAACATCAAATTTATGGGTTTTCCGCTTGGCGCACGTGGAAAATGGCATACAGGCAACCACGAGTTATTGAAGGACCTTGGGCTCTCTTCTTCCCGACAAGAGAAGATGGCCCGGAGACTATCGAATCGGGCCTTATTCTCATCGGTAGATATTGTACACACGCCTGTTAGTAGATCGCGTACAATTGTAAGAACTTAAAATCGTACTGAATTGTAACTTATTATTATTACTGACTGTTAATAAAAATTGACTGTTATTGTACCTTAGGGCGAGAGCCGGACCCCCTTTGTTAGGAGAACAAAAGCTTGTGTCGAAGGCTGATTTTTAGGTAGGGTGATTATATTATGTAGGGATGTACGGGGTCGGAGACATGATG
>NW_027461490.1:275000-295000 GCF_030463565.1 Pelecanus crispus | reverse complement strand
AACTCGCGCCGGGGAGCCGGGCGGCTCCTGACGGCAGCCGCCGCCTCTACCCGGTCCCCGGCCAGGCAGGGCGTGTGTCGGGGGGCAGACGGAGCGGAGAGGCTGGCCGGGGCGGTGAGGCTGGCGAGCGCACGGCGGCCAGCGGGTTCGAGGCACGGGGCGCCGGGGCGTTTGTGTGTGTGTGCCTGCCTGCCTGCGGCAAGTGACGGGTTAAAAAAAAGTTAAAAAATTTTTAAAAAAGCTATTCCTATTTTCTTTCTTTTTTCTATCGAAAGCAATACATTAATGCTTCCACGAGGCAGTACGCTTAAACTTACGTCTGAGCTTCCATCTCGGAAATGCGGGAGGCGGTAAAAAGAAAATTAAAAAACCCCCAGCCCCCCCACCCCCCGACCACCCCGGCTGGGAGAACCGGTGCCGCAAGGAGCATGCCTCTGGCTTCCGCAGTGGCTTGTGATGTCCTAGGTGCCCGAGGAGGTTATAGGGCAGAAGGAGGCGCCTGGCTTGTGCCTGCGCTTGTGATGTCATCTGTGCCTTTATATGGGATGGGACTGGGGCAGGGTCGCGGCTTGTGCAGCTGCTTGTGATGTCACTGGTGGCTCTGTAGGTATTAGGAGAGGAGCAGGTCCCTGGCTTGTGCAGGTGCTTGTGATGTCACATGATGCCAAGTAGGGTGTAGGTCCAGAGGTGGCTCCTGGCATGTGCATCTCCTTGTGATGTCATTGGTGGCTCTGTAGCTAGTAGGAGAGCAGCAGGTCCCTGCCTTGCACAGGTGCTCGTGATGTCACATGTAGCTGTGTAGGTGATATGGCAGGAGCAGGAACGTTCCTTGTGCAGCTCATTAGGATGTCACAGGTGTCTGAGTAGTTGGCAGAGCAGGAGCAGGATCTTGCCTTCTGCAGGTGCTTGTGATGTCACTGGTGTCTAAGTGGGTGACTGGGAATGAATGGACACCTGGCCAGTGCAGGTGCTTATGATGTGATAGAATCATAGAACCGTTTAGCTTGTAAAAGACCTTTAAGATCATCCAGTCCAACCATTAACCTAACCAGTTCAGGGTAGAGTAATAATTTCATGTTTCCTTGGTGGCTGGATTACTTTTTAATGAAAGTAAAAACTGGGAATCATTAAGGTTGGAAAGGATCTCTAAGATTATCCGCCCAACCATCAACCCAACACCCCCATGCCCACTAAATCATGTCCCAGAGTGCCACGTCTACCCGTTTTTTGAACACCTCCAGGGATGGTGACTCCGCCACCTCTCTGGGCAGCCTGTTCCAATGCTTGATCACCCTCTCCGTGAAGAAATTTCTCCTAATATCCAATCTAAACCTCCCCTGATGCAGCTTGCGCCCATTTCCTCTCGTCCTATCGCTAACTACTTGGGAGAAGAGACCCACACCCACCTCACTGCACCCTCCTTCCAGGTGGCTGTAGAGAGCGATAAGGTCTCCCCTCAGCCTCCTCTCCTCTAGGCTAAACAACCCCAGCTCCCTCAGCCGCTCCTCGTAAGGCCTGTGCTCCAGACCCTTCCGCAGCTTCGTTGCCCTTCTCTGGACACGCTCCAGCACCTCAACGCCCTCCTTGTACTGAGGGGCCCAGAACTGGACACAGTCTTCCAGGTGCGGCCTCACCAGCGCCGAGTACAGGGGGACAATCACCTCCCTGCTCCTGCTGGCCACACTGTTCCTGATACCCTTGCCAACTTCTTGCCTACCCCCAGATTACTTTCTGTGGTGGCAGAGCGCGGGAAAGAGAAAGCCCTCGTGCTCTGCAAGCACTGTTCAGCAGCAGCCAAAACACTGGCGTGTCATCAGTGCTGGTGCAGTAACATATGCAAAGCAGAACACCCTATGGTCTGCTGTGAAGAGAATTAACTCCAGCCCAGCCTGATCCAGGACACAGTTACAGGTCATGCAGTCAGGGCGAGGAAGGAGCAATGGCTTTTTTAAATGACCTGAGGAAATCTGTGGATCACAGAAGCGGGCTCTTCTAGGGGACTCGCTCTCCCCGGTATTCACTGGTCAAGTGAGACAGCAGGATGCAAAGAGTCCAGGAGGTTTCCTGAGGTGTTTGTGGAAAAGTTCTTAGCGCAGCTGCCAAAGGGGCCACCCGGTCTGATGCTCACCTGGACCTGGTACTCCCAGAAGAGGACAAGATGCTCAGGGACGTGAAGAGCAGTGTCAGCCTTGGCTGCAGTGACCATGAAACTGTGCTCTCATGGATCCCCAGGGACACGGCGAGGGAGAGGAGCAGAGCACATGAGGGAAGCAGAATTTGGCCTAAGGAGGGCACTGGCAGGTGGCATCCCATGGGTGCAGTGTCAGGGCCCTGAGAGCATCCATAGGCCTCCAAGTCCGTGACCAGCATCACCTGGGGCCACTCACAGCTCTGTTCCATGGGCCCAGGAGACCACGTAAGCCCAGGCCTGAGTTTCAGCCCCAGCTTCATCATCTATTGCTCTAGGTGTACTGGTCTCCAGACACAGCCAGAGACACAGCCTTGCCTGCCCATGGACCTTGTTGATTTGGACTTGCAGACTCACTTCGCAGCTTGATTCTTGATGGGGTGGGTGTGCAATGAAATGGCATTCATCGAATGCCCGCCAAGTGCCAGACCCCAGCTGATTCACGGAGGCCTAGGGCCTTTCCGCTTCCTTTCTTGCCGTCACTTGGTCAGGTTTTTTTGGGAGGAGAGGAAGGAAAAGCAGGTGAGGTTTCTGGGTGACGATGACTGGAAAGGTGGGGAGCAGAGCCTTCACAGGTGACATGATCTAAAGGCCATGCTAGATGAAAAGTGTTCTCTTCTGCTCCTGCCTCCGAGCCCTTAAATCTTCAGCAGGAACCTGGAAGCTCTGAGACCCCTGCACCTCCCTCGCTGTGGAGTGATTGCTGGAGGTGACTTAAGACATCAGACTTAGATTTACGATTACAAGAAAGGCACAGCATTGAAGAAGCTTTCTGGATGGAATGCAGCTGGATGCAAGGAATCTATCCCACAGGAAGTTCCTAAGCCTGTAACCTTGGATGTCGCAACCCAGGGGAGCCTGGTGTGCTGATTCTGAGAGGAGCTGCCCAGGGGGTGGAGTGGTGTGGAGACATCACGGCCAAGCCCTGTGATAAGGGAACTCGGAGGGGCATCGTGGCCCCGATAAGCTGCATAAGTGATACCCTGAGTCAGCAAACTATCATGATGTTGACGAAAATGCTGTCCTTTAGTAAACTTTACTCATTATAATATCATTATAATACTAGAACACACTCCCATCTCAAAAACCTACCCGCCTCCAAGGTAAGACCCCCCCTCACTGAGCCTGCGCTCTGAATTTTGATGAGCCTGTACCTTTAAAACGAAGCGAGAAAGTTTTACACCAATCGTAACAAAAGTATGTATGACTAGAGTCCCTCAAGCTCCACCTGATGTGTAAAAATACTATAAATTGGCCTAAGAGAGAGGAGATGTTGGGGAAGATACCATCGTGTACTACTCTGACCTCTGGGATCAGTCGACGGGCTAAGCCTCTCTTCCCCCCCCATCGGGACGCCTTTGGGTAAGAATCTAACACTTGGTTATACCAAGTGCCTCCCCGGGAAACTTAGAAACCTCTACAGAGTCACTTTTATGTCTTTTGATGCATCTGTGTTATTTTAAACTTTGGCATTTGTATGTGCCTTGCAGTCAGTGAATTTATCACCGGTAATCCAAAGAACCTGTGTGTCTGTTGCTTTAATAAATTGCTTTGATTTATTGGTCTAGCCGTGATAGTGGTCATTGAACGCGACCAGACACTTGAAGTGTGGCCGTGACAGTTCATGCAGCACGACTAGACGAAAGGTGCCTACGTTATTTGTGAATCCATAATCGTGATAGTTCAGTGTACTGAACGCGACCGGACTTATAACGATAAATTGAGTACCTTCCAAAGCCTCTCTTGACGCAACACTCGCGTTAAGCTCTTAAGTTGGTAGTACCCAACTCAGATGCTTTCTTTCAATTCTGTATGGGGTGGTGCCTCCAGCATTGAACCCCCCTCATCTACAGCATGGGGAACCAGGAGCTCCGGGAGGCCTTTAGGAACGTGTTTTCATGGATGACTTTCAACAGTGATAAGTTTTCTATCACTGTTCACAAACGATTCACAGGGTATCCCATTGCAGGCCTGTCTTGTTTTCTGGTTTAGCATTTTTGTTATCATTATCTTTATGGCTATTATTAATCCTACTGATTAATGAACCTTCTCTGTCTCACCTGGATCTGATAGAAAAGTGTGTCTTTATGGGACAGAGCTTACACTCTCCGAGCACCTCTGTAATGGGATGTAAACGGGATCTCCCTAGTGCACTAACTGAAGGTTGCGTCTTCTCCCAAAGCTAATGGCAACATCAGACACAAGGAATTTCACCCCAGAAGGGCCGCCTTCTCCTTGGAACTGGGAGATAAAAGCTCATTGTCACATTGGTAGCTGTTAGAGACCAAGGGCTGGAATTTGCACTCACCCATTGGTGTGTGGTGACAGTGGAGATGATGAATAGTCAACAAAGTACATAGCCAGGGCTGTCCCACGTGTGACAGGGAAGAAGACATCCTCCAGGAGGGGAATCTGGAGCTGCCTGGAGAGCCCGTGGCTTCTCTAGGGAGAGTGTGTGCCTGGGGTGGGCGGTGACTGCAGCCCTACAAAGGGAGAGATCGCCCAAGATGGAGTCACCCAAAGGGAAGGGGCAAAATCCAGGTGTCTGCAAGGAAACAAAGATGGACACAGCCAACCCTACACAGACCAGCCCCAACAGGCAACAGCACCTTTACAGCCACCACACCAACGGCAGCACTTACACAGCCATGAGCAACACAACTGGCCCCATCCTGGTCCCCCTCTCAGGCTGATCTGGTGGGAAGGTTGCATGAGTGCTCTCTACGTTCCCGGCAGAACTTAACCGCGGGCTCACACAGCCCCATGGTCCCCCACTGTGGGCCTGGCCTTTGGGTGTGCCCACACTCAGAGATATTACCCACTTGGTAGTTCCAACTCTCCAGATCCTGGTGGCCTCCTCCTCCTCCTCGCTAGCCCCACTTGACCAGCAAAGCATGTACGCCCAAACACACACACACGCACGCACGCACGCGCACGCGCGCGCACACACACAGACAGAAACACACACGCACACGCACACGCACGCACGCACGCGCGCGCACACACACACACTAGCGAGACCAGGAAAGGTAAAAGTGAGACAACTCACGGGTTGAGATGAAGATAGCTTAATAGGTAAAGCAAAAGCCGTGCACACAAGCAAAGCAAAATGAGGGATTCATTCACTGCCTCCCACCAGCAGGCGGGTATTTAGCCATTTAAAGGAAAGCAGGGCTTCATCACTCATCACGGTTACTTGGGAAGACAAATGCCATCACTCCAAACATCCCCGCTTCCTTCTTCTTCCCCCAGCCTCTATTGCTGAGCACAATGTCCTATGGTCTGGAATATCCCTTGGGTCGCTTGGCATCAGCTGTCCCAGCTGCGTCCCCTACCAACTTCTTGTGCACCCCCAGCCTACTGGCTGGCGGGGCAGCGTGAGAAGCAGAAAAGGCCTCGGCACTGTGCAAGCACTGCTCAGCAATAACAAAAACATCCCTGTTATCAACACGGTTCTCAGCACAAATGCAAAATACAGCACCATACAAACTCCTGTGAAGATACCTCTACCCCAACAGAAACCAGTACAATAAGCAGGACAGACCACGGCGATCAGGCACGGGGTTTGGCTGTGCCAGCCAGCACTGACCAGCCCCTCCCCACGGGCACCTGGCCCCTTCAATCCCCCTCCGGACCCCTCTTCCACAGGCTGCTTCTTCCACCTTTCACCTCCATCCCTCCCTTTCTCTGCCCCATTCTCCTCCCCAATTCATTGCCACCCTCAGCAATAACTTTTCCCCCAACGGTCTCAGCCTCTCTCCATTTTGTACCTAATTTCACAGCTTGGATACCATCGCCTAGCTCCTCCGGCATCACTGATGCCATGGCATCCAAGGCATCACTGATGGCCTGGCAAGACTTGACTGCCCACAAGGTCCCCAGTGCTCACCCCTCTGTGTAGTTTGGCCACTTCTCACGTCTGCAGCCGCCTGCGACACCCAGCTGGGACACACGGTGCTGCCCATGCTTCTGGCCCCTTCTCCCACTCTTCTCTGTCACATCCTGCATGTTCTCATGCCACCTCCCGTAGGTTCCCATGTCACGTACAGGTGGCTTCAGCCCAGGGCAGGGCCTCGCCGGGGGCCCACTCATCTCTCTGCAGCCTTCCCATCTGCTCTCCTTGATGACCTCATGACACCTGCCTGCTCCTGGCCTATCACATTGCTGTCATGAGGTGACCTCACAAGCAACAGCCCAACCGTGTTGGGCTTTGCCTACCTCTACTAGCCGTTCCCGCTGCCTGAGCTGTCAGCTGTGTCACTCTGGGGTTTGTGATGCCCTTGATGATGTCACAGTCTCTGCCTGCCTGCCGCAAGTCAGTCATGTTGCTGCAATAGAAATGGCATCATAACCCACCTCCCAGACATGTCATCTCCACCTTCCTCTGCATCTCCCCTCTCCCAAGCTCTCAGCACTGCTGGGCGGGTTTTCCAACGCTCCAGGCGACATCACTGCGCCTGCCTCAGCACCGGCCCAGTTGGGCTCTTTCCAAAGAAGGGACATCAAAATCCACCTCCCAGCTACGAGGCTTCTCCTTGCATTGTCCTCTTCTGCAACAGCAGTAACCTCCCAGCCAGCCTCCCACAACCCTTCCCCTTTCCCTGCCTCTCCTCTCCCTTCCCCAGTGCTCTCCTTTCTGCTGGGCAGGCAGCAACGTGCTCCCCCACGGGGACTGCAGAGCCCTGCTGGCACAGCTCGAAGGGTGGGAGGGCGGCCATGGACAGCGAGGGCTCCTCAGGAAGGCAGGTAGGCGGGCGAGGAGGTGGAGGTGAGCTCTGTGCAAAGGGGAGGCTGGCGTGCACAGAGCCTTGCCTTGGAGGAAGCCTCATGGCCCCAGGTCCTCGTGGACACAGCAACTTCAACCACTCCACAGTCTGCTGGGAGGGCAACAGCGCTGGGCACCAGCAAGCCAGGAGATTCCTGGAGGGTGTGGAAGACAACATTTTGACGCAGACACTAGATGAGCTCGCTAGGGCTGGTCTCACTTACTGACAGCTGGATCTGGATGGGGATGTGAAGGGTGAGGGCAGCCATGGCTGCAATGAGCACGAGACGGTGGAGAAGTAGGACAACTAGCAGAATGACAGTGCAGGAGTGCAGGAGAGCTGATTTCAGTTAGCTGAGGATCTGCTTGGAGGACAAAAGGGGCTGTGAGTCCCTCCCGGGTCTTCAGGGACAACGTCCTTAAAGCCCAGGAAGAAGGCAGTCGGATGCTCAGGGAGTCGAGCAGGGCCTGGCAAGAGGTCAGCGTGGATGAACAGGGACCCCCGCGACCTAAGAGGCGACACTGCAGAAGGAAGGTCAGGGAGGCTGAAGGGGGAAGAGGCTGCCCAGGAGGCAGATGGACCCCTGGCCTGTGGGTGCAGGGACGGAGCCAGCAAAGGCCAAGCTCAGCGGTGGCTGGAAATGGCCGTGCATGGGGAGGGCACCCAGGCGGCCTCCTCTGAATGTGTTGTGAGCACAAGGCAGGCAGCTGAGGGAACCGTGCTCCTAGTGCCCAGGGGGGCAGGGGACGGAGCAACAAAGCCACTAGAAATACAGTACTTCCTCACAACAAAGATTCTCCCTTGAGAGTGCTGCTAGGAAATGTATTTTGCTGAGTAACTGGACACACATACGCATTTGTCTATACGTTGACCTGTACGTAAATACGGGGTTTTCCATACGCTTACACAGAAAGACAGATAGCACATATTCGATGAGAAGAATCCACATTTGGCCATCCAGAAAGAGGCCATTTTGCTGAAGCTTTGTACCCTGCTTTCCTCCACCAGGCAAGAGAGGTCAGTACCTCCAAGCATGACTCACTCCGTGCCAAGAGTTAGAGGTGGCACGGACAGTGCAGGGCAGGGAGGTTTTTGGGGCCCTGGGCTCTGTGCAAGACACAAAAATTATCTTTCTTAATGCTGTAGGCCTCAGGAGGTTGGAAATGTGGAGAATTTTTTTGAAAAAATGAAGCAACAGAGAAATAGAACGAAAGAAGGAAAGTGAAGGAAATGTCCTGTTGCAACTTTAAGCTTCAAACATTGTTGATGTTGTTATCCTCCATGCCTTGTTTTGTCCTGTTTTCATATAGTGATCTCTGGGGGGCTTTTGTGTACTGCCTTTTTTTGCAAAAGCAAGTCAAGTTAAAATTGGGGTGGGAGGCAGTCACAGGGACATGGGTGCATGATGCCGGTGCAGGTGCCCTGGGACCCTCTGCCCAGGCTCCAGCTGCAGCTTCCGAGGGGCTCTCGTCCCCAGCAGGTCCTCTGTGACAGCTGCCAGTCCCAGGCATGGGCTGCAGAGACACTGGCTCCTCTCCACGTAGCCCTGCATACCTACGCTCAGACCAGTGGAGCGCTGCCTGAAAACCTCAGGAATTTTTACACGCCTTTAACGTTGATGAGCACGACGTCATCAGCTGAAACAATTGAACACTTTCAATAAAACATCAGTGTTTTCCCCTGAGATCAAAATGAGGAGTTTTCAGGATGTCCATGAATAGCAAGAGGAGAACTATTGACCTTCCTCTATGTTTGCCTTGTCAGTCCTCTCTCTACTCAGCTGTGCATTTCATCTCCCTCATCTTTCAAATATTTCCACCTGTCCTAACTAAATGGACTACGTCTGAAGTCCCCTTGCCAGCAGCCTATCTGCACAGAAACGCTTGCAATTGCTCCCTAGATTTTTCCTTCCCCTTACTCTTTGATAATTCAGACACGTCTCAACTATCCCGGAGATGCTTTGAGCTTCAGGGAGTTAAAAGCTTGCCTGTCTTTCAGTGGTCTGTCTAATTCTGTCCTTAGCCAACTCTTGAATTGTCTTTATTTTACCATTTCCCTTCCGTCTCAAACATTTCTGGCATGATTACGCCTTGTGGAAGGTGAACCTCATTGGTGGCAGCTTGTACTTGGCATACAGTTGAGGGGGGTGTTTTATTTCAGTGGTGAATCTTAGCAGTCCTATTTTGCTTGTTCAAAAATAAGAGAAATCCCTCTTTGTGCACCCAGGTCTCTAGGGAAAGCAGGTGGGAGCTGGCACAAAGGAGCTGTACCATCCAGCTGCAGACTGCGGAGGAGAAGTCTGATGTAAGGAAAAGGGATGCAAGTGCCAGGTGGCCGATGAGAGCCATGATGGGCTTGGGGAGGTGAGGAGCAAGGTTGTCCGTACCGTGTCAGAGTGCAAGGGACAGCTTCTCCTACCAGTCCTGCCCTCTGGACAGGGGGCACTCCTGGCAAGGGAGTTCGTCCCTAGCCTCACTCTGCCTGCTGATCCACCAGAGCCACGTTTGGGCACACGCACGGGCCTCTCGTCTCTTCCCACCGAGCTGGCGTCAACATGTTGAGATTCTTTAACTGAATACGCATCCGCTGGCAGCTTCCTGCACTCATTGAACCAGTTTTGCAAACTGCTTACCCAGGGTGTGCTAGAAGAGTGGTTTTCATGGCTTCCTTTATTAATTAATAATAGCAAAAGGAAAAACGGTTCCTTTGACTAATGCCCTCGGTAATTTCATCACACCGACATTCTCGGGGGGTTTTGGGTGAGCGTGTAAAAAGCAAAATCCCCGGTCCTTCTTGGCAGCTATCTTCCAGGCGCGTAGGGACTCTCCAAGAGAGGCAGTTGCCTTTTAGTGTCGGGTGGCCGTGGGTCCAGGCAACTCCTCACCCACACCAGCATGTTGAAAATACAGACTCATGAAGGAAAAAGAGATTTGCCAGGCTTCTCGATAAGATCTGAACATCTTCCCACTTTGTGGGAGGTAGGCAGGTAACTCTCAGAAGGTGAAAGTCACCAATGAGCTCTGAAAGCTTTACCCCGTGGCTGAAGCGCGTTTTGTGTCCCCTATAAACACGGCCAAGTGCGCAGCTGGGTTTCAGAGGGAAAAGGGCATGTGAGGGCAATAGCAGCAATGGGCTGTTTTGACAGTTTGGGAGAGTCGTCGTTTGCCTGGCTGTGCTTTGGGCACGGATCCAAACGTTCTCGGTCTGCAAATGAGCAGCCCTTCCACCCCAGCAGTGTAACCTGAGCTCCCTTGTTTTTCAAAGCCTGTGGTATGTTTCCGTGGCGGTCTCTCGGCCCCTTCCATCCCAGCCTATGGCTCTGGCCACGCTTTGGCTTTCCTCCAGGCAGTGGTGGCTGAAATCACGCCGCTTGCAGCCCCGCGAAAGGCTTTGTGTCCAGCCAGACCAAGTCCCTGGTCCTCCTGGCTGCGTGAGCACATGAGCGTGAGCTGTGGCGCAGAGAGGGGCCGGCTAAGAGGGGTGTTCTCTGGGCTGCAGGCTTGGTTTCTGCCACAGCCTGAGAGAAGAGGAACGGCGGCAGGCCTCTCTCCCTGGGAGCCGAGGGGCAGAGGACGCGTCAGGGACGCCCAGCAGCCGTGCCCAGGGCATGGGCACCAAGGGCAGGGCCAGTCCCCGGGGCCCCCTGGGCACAGGCACTGCCTCGGGGCCAGCAGCCCAGAGGCCTTCCTCCCTCCGAAGAATGCTGGGAGGAGGGGCGGCGGGTGGGGCTGCGCGTGGGGGGCCCGCTCACCCCCGTGGCACAATGCCACCACCCGGCAATGCAGCAGTCACAGTGCCCCGGGGCAGGATCAAAGGGAGGATCCTCCCGTGCCCTGTTGCCAGAGCTGGCCCGGGGGCAGCCTGAAGACATGCGAGAGGAAGTCCTTGAGGAGCCGGCAGAATGACTTGGAGGGGGCTGAGGGAGGAAGACCGGAGGCTGGACCAGGCTGCTGGAAGTTCTCCACTGCAAGGCCAGCTGCTGGCAGGGCCACCTTCACAGTGCATCTGCTGGACGGAAATCCTTTTCAGCTGGAGAGCAGTGGCCAGAGCAAGGGAATGCCTTCTTGAGGAGCACTGCAGAGCTCGCCATCCTCATCCCCTGCAGAGCCAGCGGCAGCAGCCGTAAGGAATGGGATGCAGAGATGTCGCCAGGGCTCCCAGTGCTGGGGAGCAGCCAGTGGTGTCCTGCCAGGCGTGAGAAGGATTCTTGCCCCCAAGGTGGATGGGGCTGGGGGCATTTGGGCACTCTGGGAAGGCCCAGAGATGGCTCCAGGTTGAGGGAGAAGAGGGGTTGCGCATCTCCTGGGAGGCATGAGCGGGCTGTGGGACGAGGAGGCAGGTCTTGCTCCCCGTGCTCAGGGAATAAGCCGATGGCCAGCTCGGGGTCGGGAAGGAATTTTCCCCCGGGGCAGACTGGCACTTCTCCCCGGGGGTTGTTTGCCTTCCTCTGCAGCATTGAGCACTGACCACTTGTCAGGGCAGGGCTCCCCTGGTCCCTTTTGCCTAGGTTACTGCCTGCTGCTCGTGCACCTCAAAGACGATGCCTCTCGTGACCTGCAGCTGTGGGGAGGAAGGCTTTTTTTCCCCCAGGGTGAGCTAGCAAGTGTGCCTGGGTTTTTTTTTTTTGCTTTCCTCTGCAGCACTGGGCAGGGCCCTGTTGCGTCAAGGAGGGTTGGAAGGTACCCGATTTATCGTTGTAAGTCCAGTCGCGTTCAGTGTACTGAACTCTCACGATTACGGATGCCCAAATAACGTAGGCACCTTTCATCTAGTCGCGTTGCATGAACTACCACGGCCACACTTCAAGCGCCTGGTCGCGTTCAATGAGAACTATCACGGCTAGACCGATGAATCAAAGCAATTTGTTAAAGCAACAGACACACAGGTTCCTTGGATTACCGGCGATAAATTCACTGACTGCAAGGCACATGCAAATACCAAAAGCATGAATAACACGGATGCCTCGCAAGATATAAAGCGACTCTAATGTAGAGAGGTTTCTAAGTTTCCCGGGGAGGCACTTGGTATAACCAAGTGTTCAAATCTTACCCAAAGGCGTCCCAATGGGAGGGAAGAGAGGCTCAGCCCGTCGACTGATGCCAGAAGTCAGAGTGGTACGCGATGGTATCTTCCCTAACATCCCCTCTCTCTTAGGCTAATTTACACTTTTTTTTACCTTTCAGGGGGAGCTTGAGTGACTCCAGTCATACATAGTTGCGTTATGATTGGTGTAAAACTTTCTCACTTCGCTTTAAAGGTATAGGCTAGGAAACATTCAAAGCGCAAGCTCAGTGAGGAGTGGTCGCACCTTAGAGGCGGGTAGGTTTTGGGATGGAGGTGTGTTTTGGTATTATAATGATATTATAATGAGCAAAGTTTACCAAAGGACGGCATTTTGTCAAAAACACGACAGGTTGTTGGCCCAGGGTCTCATATTATACCCTTTCCTATTGTCCTTCTTCATTCATCCATCGTTTGCCCGAGTTCTCGCAGTGTTCCATTATACTGCACTCTGTTCCTTTGGTAAGTACATCTACAGGAAATTGTTTGCCATGTTCTGGCACAGTCAGGAGTACACAGGGACTAAAAGCAGCAGCAATAAGGCGACAAATGCTTCGTCTGTTCATGTCCGTAGCTAGACCAAGTCTCCGGCCTTGACGGAGCGTACTGGGGAATCCAAGGGCACAGGAGCTGCCCCAGCTGGGCAGAATGCTTCACAGCAGTCCCATCTGGGGTGCCACACAGAGCCTGGCCGCAGCGTCTCCACACCACTCCACCCCCCGGGCAGTTCCTCCCAGAGCCAACACACCAAGTTCCCCTGGTGTTGCCGACGTCTAAGGTTGCAGGCCTAGGGAACGTCCGTGAAATGGATTCCTTGCATGCAGGCCGCACTGCACCCTGGAAGCTGTGCCTTTGCTAAAATTGTGAATCAAAGTTTAATCTCTAAATCACCAGCCTGGGAAGGGGCACATTTGTATTTCTGCAGCCGTTTATCCATGGTAATCCTGCCGACTACGCCAATTTTCCGTTGCGTCAAGGGGGGTTGGAAGGTACCCGATTTATCGTTATAAGTCTGGTCACGTTTGGTCGGGCTGGGGCGCAAAGCGGGGCTGGGATTGCCCAAGCTGCGGCGGGCGCCGCCCGCCCCCCCCTCCGCCCACCGCCGCTCCCGCCCGGCCCTTTTGGTCCGCACCCAGCAGCGGGGGGCCGGATGGTTCCCGCGGCATGCGCGCACACGCGCGTGCGGCCGTGGCCGGCCGGCGTCGGCGCGCGGTTCCGCGGGGGAGGGTCCCCGGGCCGGTGCCCCGCCTCGGCCGGCGCCTAGCAGCCGCCTTAGAACTGGCGCGGACCAGGGGAATCTGACTGTTTCATTAAAACAAAGCATCGCGAAGGCCCGCGCCGGGTGTTGACGCGATGTGATTTCTGCCCCGTGCTCTGAATGTCAAAGTGAAGAAATTCAATGAAGCGTGGGTAAACGGCGGAGGTAACTATGACTCTCTTAATTGACCTCTGCCCCAGACTGGGTGTTATAGCTTCTCCCTCCCTATCGATTGGCCTCACCCTTCATTCGACAGTATTTATTGCGGTGATACAAATTTCTGGCTTCGATTTCGTATCGTCGCCCTAAACCCTTGCCCACGGGGAAAATAGTTGGGCCTAGCCTAACTGCCTTAGAGGGTGGCGCAGTTTTGGCTTGGTTACACCCTCACATTGATTTGACCAAATGGGCCGCCGATGCGGATTTCATACGTATCGGTGGCCACTCAAACATGTGTGTCGCGGTTTAGCCCCAGCCAGCAACTAAGCACCACGCAGCCGCTCGCTCACTCCCCCCACCCCGATGGGATGGGGGAGAGAATCGGAGGAGTAAGAGTGAGAAACACTCCTGGGTTGAGATAAGAACAGTTTAATAACTGAAATAAAATAAAGTGAAATAATAATAATAGCAATGTAATAATAATAATAATAGTAATAATAATATACAAAGCAAGTGATGCACAATGCAATTGCTCACCACCCGCCGACCGATACCCAGACAGTTTCCCGAGCAGCGATCGCTCATCCCCAGCCAACGCCCCCGCCCCCCCCCTCCCCCCCCCCCAAGTTTATATACTGAGCATGACATCACATGGTATGGAATAGCCCTTTGGTCAGTTTGGATCAACTCTTCTGGCTGTGCCCCCTCCCAGTTTCTTGTGTACCTGGCAGAGCATGGGAAGCTGAAAAGTCCTTGACTAGTATAAGCAGTACTTAGCAACAACTAAAAACATCAGTGTGTCATCAACATTCTTCTCCTACTAAATCCAAAACACAGCACTGTGCCTGCTACTAGGAAGAAAATTAACTCTATCCCAGCTGAAACCAGGACAATGTGCTATGGACTGGCAAATGGGTAAGATCTCGAAAATCGCCAGAGATGATGCTATACCTGTGGAAGAGAGAATTGATTGGGTTGGCTTGGAGTTTATTAACTCCAAGATTGAGAGTTGGGAGCAATGTTATCCTTCCACAGTGACTGACAAATTGGCTGGGCTCCCTGAGGTGTATGAGATACCTATCTCCTCGAGTCTCGTGGGCAGTGTCATCAGTCCGCATCTTCCTGAAGAGGAGCGGGTGCTCTCACTGAGAGGGGCCTCGGCCCCTCCTTTGCCGTCACCATCGACACCTATCGTGAGATCTACTACTGACTTACCCGCCGAGGGCACACCGGTGGTGAAGGTCCTGGACAATAATCCAGCATGTCCATGTTGCAGAAATCGGATAGGAAAAATGTCGGGACTAACTGACCGTCTCAAGAGAGCACATGGTAAAAGAAAGATTTTGTTTCAGTGTGCCCGATGTGGAATTACGAATGTAAAACATCATAGTGTTGCCTGCCATTTTCCAAAGTGCAAAGGAGCAATACAACCTGCTCCTGAGAAGGGATTTACCTGTGGGGAATGCGGTAGATCGTTTCAATCCAAAATCGGCCTGGGACAGCATAAACGCTTGGCCCATCCAGTTATCGGGAATATTGAGGGGATCATCGCCTCCCGCCCAAAGGAAAGTACTGCAAGAGGGGCACACGGACAATGCTGGACCTGGGAGGAGTTGGAATTGTTACGTAAGTTGGATAAGCAGTATGAGGGAAGTAGGCACATCAACAAGCTGATTGCCGAATATATTCCATCTAAAACGACAAAGCAGGTAAGTGACAAAAGGAGAGGACTACTCTCCCAATGAAAGCCCGATGAAAAAGAAGGTGAAAGATCAAGAATGGAGGAAACATCTTGGAGAAGAAGGGGAACATCCGAGTGACGTTGGTACACATGGAGAAGGGGGACTAAGGTCCCATTATCGAAGGGCAATTTCAGATTGGATAGCATCGGATAAACTGCCCATTCTTCAGGACATGTTTGAAAAAGTGCTCGAGGGCTCGGTAGATCCATCAATTCTAACTGATGAGGCGATTAAGAGATGTTATGCATGCCTGTTTACGAAGTCCACCGGGTTGAAAGAGGACCAAGGTGGGAAGCACCGAGCAGCCCGTAATGCTACTCCTTTGGAACCACCTAAAGAGTGGATGAAGAAGAGGGCCAAGAAGCGGGGGCAATTCCTACGCTTCCAGCGGCTGTTCCGTCTGGATAGAAGGAAACTTGACGGTATTATCCTGGATGATGTGGAATCCCTGCGGTGCGGTATCCCACTTGATGAAGTGCACGCGGCGTTCAAGTCGAGACGGGAATCGCCGGGAACATTCAAGGGTCTGGGTGCATTCAAGACCTTCGGTCCGGCGGACAACTCGGCGTTTGAAGCCATGATCACGGCAAAGGAAATCTCGAAAAACATCAGAGAGATGAGTAAGAACGCGGCACCAGGACCCGATGGGTTTAGTTTGAGGGATCGTATTAAAATTGATCCCCACTATACCAAAATAATGGAACTCCTCAATCTATGGCTGGTCACTGGGAAGATACCGGACGTGGCGAAGGAATGTCGGACTGTATTAATATCTAAGTCACCCTTACCTAAGCGCCAAGGCGACATCAATAATTGGCGACCAATTACCATCGGCTCAGCCATTATGAGGCTGTTCTCAAGAATTTTAACGGCAAGGTTGACGAAGGCATGCCCAACCAACCCAAGACAACGGGGATTTATAAAGTCATCGGGCTGTTCGGAAAATCTAAAGCTCCTACAACTCTTAATTCGCTACGCCAAGAAGGAACATCGACCTCTGGGTGTGGTCTTTATTGCCTTGGCGAAGGCCTTCGACACTGTGAGCCACTCACACATCGTATCGGCTCTTAAGCAAAAGGGCGTTGACGATCATATTATCGCCCTAATTAGTAATCTGTATCACAATATTACCACTCGTATTGACTTGAAAAACGAGCAGTCGGATCCTATTGGGATCCATACTGGTGTAAAGCAAGGTGATCCAATGTCCCCGTTAGAATCACAGAATCATAGAATCGTTTAGGTTGGAAAAGACCTTTAAGATCATCCAGTCCAACCATTAACCTACACTACCAAGTCTACTCTAAGCCAATCAAGGGTAGACTAGACTAAACCATGTCCCAAAGTGCCACATCTGCCCGTTTTTTGAACACTTCCAGGGATGGTGACTCCACCACCTCTCTGGGCAGCCTGTTCCAATGCTTGACCACCCTCTCCGTAAAGAAATTTTTCCTAATTTCCAACCTAAACCTCCCCTGGCGCAGCTTAAGCCCATTTCCTCTCGTCCTATCGCTAACTACTTGGGAGAAGAGACCCACACCCACCTCACTACAACCTCCTTTCAGGTAGCTGTAGAGAGCGATAAGGTCTCCCCTCAGCCTCCTCTCCTCTAGGCTAAACAACCCCAGCTCCCTCAGCCGCTCCTCGTAAGGCCTGTGCTCCAGACCCTTCCGCAGCTTCGTTGCCCTTCTCTGGACACGCTCCAGCACCTCAACGCCCTCCTTGTACTGAGGGGCCCAGAACTGGACAGTCTTCCAGGTGCGGCCTCACCAGCGCCGAGTACAGGGGGACAATCACCTCCCTGCTCCTGCTGGCCACACTATTCCTGATACAAGCCAGGCTGCTGTTGGCCTTCTTGGCCACCTGGACACACTGCTGGCTCATGTTCAGCCGGCTGTCTACCAACACCCCCAGGTCCTTTTCGGCCAGGCAGCTTCCCAGCCACTCTTCCCCAAGCCTGTAGCGCTGCATGGGGTTGTTGTGCCCGAAGTGCAGGACCCGACACTTGGCCTTGTTAAACCTCATACAGTTCGCCTCAGCCCATCGGTCCAGCCTGTCCAGGTCCCTCTGCAGGGCCATCCTACCCTCCAACAGACTGACACGCCCACCCAGTTTGGTGTCGTCTGCAAACTTACTGAGGGTGCACTCAATCCCCTCATCCAGATCATCGATAAAGATATTAAACAAGGCTGGCCCCAAAACAGAGCCCTGGGGAACACCACTCGTGACCGGCTGCCAACTGGACTTAACTCCATTCACCACTACTCTCTGGGCTCGGCCACCCAACCGGTTTTTTACCCAGCGAAGACTACGCCCATCCAAGCCACGAGCTGCCAGCTTCCCAAGGAGAATATTGTGGGGGACGGTGTCAAAAGCTTTGCTAAAGTCCACGTAAATGACATCCACAGCCTTTCCATCATCGACCAAGCGGGTCACCAGGTCATAAAAGGAGATCAGGTTGGTCAAGCAGGACCTGCCTTTCATGAACCCATGCTGGCTGGGCCTGATCCCCTGGTTGACCTGCACTTGCCTGTTGAGTTCACTCAAGATGAACCTCTCCATAATCTTTCCCGGCACCGAGGTCAGGCTGACAGGCCTGTAGTTCCCCGGGTCCTCCTTCCGGCCCTTCTTGTAGATGGGCGTCACGTTGGCAAGCCTCCAGTCATCAGGGACCTCCCCTGTTAACCAGGACTGCTGATAGATGATGGAAAGTGGCTTGGCAAGCTCCTCTGCCAGCTCCCTCAGTACTCTCGGGTGGAGCCCATCTGTTACTATTTAACTTATCCGTGGACCCTCTGCTGTGCAAGTTAGAGGAGGAGGGTTATGGGTTCCAACACTGTTCGCGAAAAATAACACCTATGGCCTTTGCGGATGATTTGGTGGTGTTAAGTGGATCACGGGACGGAATGCAAAAGAATATTGAGATTTTAGAGGTCTTTTGTGATCTAACCGGACTCAAAACACAGGGGGAGAAATGTCATGGCTTTTACATCCAGCCAACAAAGGATGCGTATATGATCAAGGACTGTCCTTCATGGGCAATTAATGGTGCCCCCCTGAATATGATTGAACCTGGAAGTTCTGAAAAATACCTGGGTCTACGCATCGGCCCGTGGGTAGGAAGATCAAAGCCTGAACTCCAAGAAAAAGTTAACGATTGGTTACAACGGAATGGGAGGGCTAAATTAGAACCGTTTCAGAAGGCTGACATCTTGAAGGGGTACGCTATTCCACGCTTGATCTACTTAGCAGACCATGCGGATGTGAAAGTCGCATACTTAGAAACCCTTGAGTTGGCAATTCGAACTGCCGCCAAGGAGCGGTTACATCTTCCCCCCAGTACTTGCGATGCCATCCTATATTCCAGCACTAAGGAGGGAGGGCTTGGTATCACCAGATTAACGGGCTTGATTCCCAGTACGCAAGCCCGGAGACTGCACAGGCTTGTGCAGTCTTCAGATGAGATAATTAAAACAGTAATGAGACATGAGGGTATTGAAAAAGAGTTTGTAAGATTATGGATTACAGCTGGTGGGGATAAAGAAAAAAATACCATCTATCCGGGACCCAAGAACGCTGATGGCGATATCGACGGAAGTAGGCGGAGAGGAACCAATCTCGGAATGGGAGATGTCCGCTCCTAAAACTATCTTTCCGAGGCCCTGTCACTGGAGAAAACAAGAATTTTTAAATTGGACCAAGTTGGTATCCCAGGGCCGTGGTATTTCCAACTTTGAGAAGGATAAGATCAGTAACAACTGGCTAGAATTTTACAGGGGCATTCCCCACAGGAAACTCCTTACCGCTTCACAACTGCGAGCTAACGTCTACCCCACAAGGGAATTTCTGGCACGGGGGAGACGAGATACATCTATCAAAGCTTGCCGTCATTGCCAGGCCGAAAACAAAACATGTTCCCATATTATTTGATACTGCCCTGCAGTACAGGAGGCGAGAATAAAAAGACATAACATCGTTTGTGAACTGTTAATGGAAGAGGCAAAGAAGAAGGATTGGGTAGTATTCCAGGAGCCGCTGCTGAGGGACGCCCAGAACGAATTATACAAACCAGACCTGGTCTTTGTGAAAGAAGACCAGGCAATAGTAGTGGACGTTATGATAAGATACGAAAATAAGGAAACATCTTTGGCGGACGCAGCAGCAGAAAAAATTAAGAAATAGCAACAGCTAAGGGAACAAGTGCAAGAAATTACAAACATTAACAACATCAAATTTATGGGTTTTCCGCTTGGCGCACGTGGAAAATGGCATACAGGCAACCACGAGTTATTGAAGGACCTTGGGCTCTCTTCTTCCCGACAAGAGAAGATGGCCCGGAGACTATCGAATCGGGCCTTATTCTCATCGGTAGATATTGTACACACGCCTGTTAGTAGATCGCGTACAATTGTAAGAACTTAAAATCGTACTGAATTGTAACTTATTATTATTACTGACTGTTAATAAAAATTGACTGTTATTGTACCTTAGGGCGAGAGCCGGACCCCCTTTGTTAGGAGAACAAAAGCTTGTGTCGAAGGCTGATTTTTAGGTAGGGTGATTATATTATGTAGGGATGTACGGGGTCGGAGACATGATGCGTTACATCCAAATTCTCCCCTATTGACAATTACTACCAAATTTGACCCAGGTGGACGGGCCACCTATACTTAACCCGGAAAAGGAACATGTATAATTTATGTGTGTTTGTTAAATAGCCAAATGCCTCGTCATCTAATTAGTGACACGCATGAATGGATGAAGGATATTCCCACTGTCCCTACCTGCTATCCAGCGAAACCACAGCCAAGGGAACGGGCTTGGCA
>NW_027461490.1:250000-270000 GCF_030463565.1 Pelecanus crispus | reverse complement strand
ACGTCTGAGCTTCCATCTCGGAAATGCGGGAGGCGGTAAAAAGAAAATTAAAAAACCCCCAGCCCCCCCACCCCCCGACCACCCCGGCTGGGAGAACCGGTGCCGCAAGGAGCATGCCTCTGGCTTCCGCAGTGGCTTGTGATGTCCTAGGTGCCCGAGGAGGTTATAGGGCAGAAGGAGGCGCCTGGCTTGTGCCTGCGCTTGTGATGTCATCTGTGCCTTTATATGGGATGGGACTGGGGCAGGGTCGCGGCTTGTGCAGCTGCTTGTGATGTCACTGGTGGCTCTGTAGGTATTAGGAGAGGAGCAGGTCCCTGGCTTGTGCAGGTGCTTGTGATGTCACATGATGCCAAGTAGGGTGTAGGTCCAGAGGTGGCTCCTGGCATGTGCATCTCCTTGTGATGTCATTGGTGGCTCTGTAGCTAGTAGGAGAGCAGCAGGTCCCTGCCTTGCACAGGTGCTCGTGATGTCACATGTAGCTGTGTAGGTGATATGGCAGGAGCAGGAACGTTCCTTGTGCAGCTCATTAGGATGTCACAGGTGTCTGAGTAGTTGGCAGAGCAGGAGCAGGATCTTGCCTTCTGCAGGTGCTTGTGATGTCACTGGTGTCTAAGTGGGTGACTGGGAATGAATGGACACCTGGCCAGTGCAGGTGCTTATGATGTGATAGAATCATAGAACCGTTTAGCTTGTAAAAGACCTTTAAGATCATCCAGTCCAACCATTAACCTAACCAGTTCAGGGTAGAGTAATAATTTCATGTTTCCTTGGTGGCTGGATTACTTTTTAATGAAAGTAAAAACTGGGAATCATTAAGGTTGGAAAGGATCTCTAAGATTATCCGCCCAACCATCAACCCAACACCCCCATGCCCACTAAATCATGTCCCAGAGTGCCACGTCTACCCGTTTTTTGAACACCTCCAGGGATGGTGACTCCGCCACCTCTCTGGGCAGCCTGTTCCAATGCTTGATCACCCTCTCCGTGAAGAAATTTCTCCTAATATCCAATCTAAACCTCCCCTGATGCAGCTTGCGCCCATTTCCTCTCGTCCTATCGCTAACTACTTGGGAGAAGAGACCCACACCCACCTCACTGCACCCTCCTTCCAGGTGGCTGTAGAGAGCGATAAGGTCTCCCCTCAGCCTCCTCTCCTCTAGGCTAAACAACCCCAGCTCCCTCAGCCGCTCCTCGTAAGGCCTGTGCTCCAGACCCTTCCGCAGCTTCGTTGCCCTTCTCTGGACACGCTCCAGCACCTCAACGCCCTCCTTGTACTGAGGGGCCCAGAACTGGACACAGTCTTCCAGGTGCGGCCTCACCAGCGCCGAGTACAGGGGGACAATCACCTCCCTGCTCCTGCTGGCCACACTGTTCCTGATACCCTTGCCAACTTCTTGCCTACCCCCAGATTACTTTCTGTGGTGGCAGAGCGCGGGAAAGAGAAAGCCCTCGTGCTCTGCAAGCACTGTTCAGCAGCAGCCAAAACACTGGCGTGTCATCAGTGCTGGTGCAGTAACATATGCAAAGCAGAACACCCTATGGTCTGCTGTGAAGAGAATTAACTCCAGCCCAGCCTGATCCAGGACACAGTTACAGGTCATGCAGTCAGGGCGAGGAAGGAGCAATGGCTTTTTTAAATGACCTGAGGAAATCTGTGGATCACAGAAGCGGGCTCTTCTAGGGGACTCGCTCTCCCCGGTATTCACTGGTCAAGTGAGACAGCAGGATGCAAAGAGTCCAGGAGGTTTCCTGAGGTGTTTGTGGAAAAGTTCTTAGCGCAGCTGCCAAAGGGGCCACCCGGTCTGATGCTCACCTGGACCTGGTACTCCCAGAAGAGGACAAGATGCTCAGGGACGTGAAGAGCAGTGTCAGCCTTGGCTGCAGTGACCATGAAACTGTGCTCTCATGGATCCCCAGGGACACGGCGAGGGAGAGGAGCAGAGCACATGAGGGAAGCAGAATTTGGCCTAAGGAGGGCACTGGCAGGTGGCATCCCATGGGTGCAGTGTCAGGGCCCTGAGAGCATCCATAGGCCTCCAAGTCCGTGACCAGCATCACCTGGGGCCACTCACAGCTCTGTTCCATGGGCCCAGGAGACCACGTAAGCCCAGGCCTGAGTTTCAGCCCCAGCTTCATCATCTATTGCTCTAGGTGTACTGGTCTCCAGACACAGCCAGAGACACAGCCTTGCCTGCCCATGGACCTTGTTGATTTGGACTTGCAGACTCACTTCGCAGCTTGATTCTTGATGGGGTGGGTGTGCAATGAAATGGCATTCATCGAATGCCCGCCAAGTGCCAGACCCCAGCTGATTCACGGAGGCCTAGGGCCTTTCCGCTTCCTTTCTTGCCGTCACTTGGTCAGGTTTTTTTGGGAGGAGAGGAAGGAAAAGCAGGTGAGGTTTCTGGGTGACGATGACTGGAAAGGTGGGGAGCAGAGCCTTCACAGGTGACATGATCTAAAGGCCATGCTAGATGAAAAGTGTTCTCTTCTGCTCCTGCCTCCGAGCCCTTAAATCTTCAGCAGGAACCTGGAAGCTCTGAGACCCCTGCACCTCCCTCGCTGTGGAGTGATTGCTGGAGGTGACTTAAGACATCAGACTTAGATTTACGATTACAAGAAAGGCACAGCATTGAAGAAGCTTTCTGGATGGAATGCAGCTGGATGCAAGGAATCTATCCCACAGGAAGTTCCTAAGCCTGTAACCTTGGATGTCGCAACCCAGGGGAGCCTGGTGTGCTGATTCTGAGAGGAGCTGCCCAGGGGGTGGAGTGGTGTGGAGACATCACGGCCAAGCCCTGTGATAAGGGAACTCGGAGGGGCATCGTGGGCCCCGATAAGCTGCATAAGTGATACCCTGAGTCAGCAAACTATCATGATGTTGACGAAAATGCTGTCCTTTAGTAAACTTTACTCATTATAATATCATTATAATACTAGAACACACTCCCATCTCAAAAACCTACCCGCCTCCAAGGTAAGACCCCCCCTCACTGAGCCTGCGCTCTGAATTTTGATGAGCCTGTACCTTTAAAACGAAGCGAGAAAGTTTTACACCAATCGTAACAAAAGTATGTATGACTAGAGTCCCTCAAGCTCCACCTGATGTGTAAAAATACTATAAATTGGCCTAAGAGAGAGGAGATGTTGGGGAAGATACCATCGTGTACTACTCTGACCTCTGGGATCAGTCGACGGGCTAAGCCTCTCTTCCCCCCCATCGGGACGCCTTTGGGTAAGAATCTAACACTTGGTTATACCAAGTGCCTCCCCGGGAAACTTAGAAACCTCTACAGAGTCACTTTTATGTCTTTTGATGCATCTGTGTTATTTTAAACTTTGGCATTTGTATGTGCCTTGCAGTCAGTGAATTTATCACCGGTAATCCAAAGAACCTGTGTGTCTGTTGCTTTAATAAATTGCTTTGATTTATTGGTCTAGCCGTGATAGTGGTCATTGAACGCGACCAGACACTTGAAGTGTGGCCGTGATAGTTCATGCAGCACGACTAGACGAAAGGTGCCTACGTTATTTGTGAATCCATAATCGTGATAGTTCAGTGTACTGAACGCGACCGGACTTATAACGATAAATTGAGTACCTTCCAAAGCCTCTCTTGACGCAACACTCGCGTTAAGCTCTTAAGTTGGTAGTACCCAACTCAGATGCTTTCTTTCAATTCTGTATGGGGTGGTGCCTCCAGCATTGAACCCCCCTCATCTACAGCATGGGGAACCAGGAGCTCCGGGAGGCCTTTAGGAACGTGTTTTCATGGATGACTTTCAACAGTGATAAGTTTTCTATCACTGTTCACAAACGATTCACAGGGTATCCCATTGCAGGCCTGTCTTGTTTTCTGGTTTAGCATTTTTGTTATCATTATCTTTATGGCTATTATTAATCCTACTGATTAATGAACCTTCTCTGTCTCACCTGGATCTGATAGAAAAGTGTGTCTTTATGGGACAGAGCTTACACTCTCCGAGCACCTCTGTAATGGGATGTAAACGGGATCTCCCTAGTGCACTAACTGAAGGTTGCGTCTTCTCCCAAAGCTAATGGCAACATCAGACACAAGGAATTTCACCCCAGAAGGGCCGCCTTCTCCTTGGAACTGGGAGATAAAAGCTCATTGTCACATTGGTAGCTGTTAGAGACCAAGGGCTGGAATTTGCACTCACCCATTGGTGTGTGGTGACAGTGGAGATGATGAATAGTCAACAAAGTACATAGCCAGGGCTGTCCCACGTGTGACAGGGAAGAAGACATCCTCCAGGAGGGGAATCTGGAGCTGCCTGGAGAGCCCGTGGCTTCTCTAGGGAGAGTGTGTGCCTGGGGTGGGCGGTGACTGCAGCCCTACAAAGGGAGAGATCGCCCAAGATGGAGTCACCCAAAGGGAAGGGGCAAAATCCAGGTGTCTGCAAGGAAACAAAGATGGACACAGCCAACCCTACACAGACCAGCCCCAACAGGCAACAGCACCTTTACAGCCACCACACCAACGGCAGCACTTACACAGCCATGAGCAACACAACTGGCCCCATCCTGGTCCCCCTCTCAGGCTGATCTGGTGGGAAGGTTGCATGAGTGCTCTCTACGTTCCCGGCAGAACTTAACCGCGGGCTCACACAGCCCCATGGTCCCCCACTGTGGGCCTGGCCTTTGGGTGTGCCCACACTCAGAGATATTACCCACTTGGTAGTTCCAACTCTCCAGATCCTGGTGGCCTCCTCCTCCTCCTCCTCGCTAGCCCCACTTGACCAGCAAAGCATGTACGCCCAAACACACACACACGCACGCACGCACGCGCGCACACACACACACACACTTAGCGAGACCAGGAAAGGTAAAAGTGAGACAACTCACGGGTTGAGATGAAGATAGCTTAATAGGTAAAGCAAAAGCCGTGCACACAAGCAAAGCAAAATGAGGGATTCATTCACTGCCTCCCACCAGCAGGCAGGTATTTAGCCATTTAAAGGAAAGCAGGGCTTCATCACTCATCACGGTTACTTGGGAAGACAAATGCCATCACTCCAAACATCCCCGCTTCCTTCTTCTTCCCCCAGCCTCTATTGCTGAGCACAATGTCCTATGGTCTGGAATATCCCTTGGGTCGCTTGGCATCAGCTGTCCCAGCTGCGTCCCCTACCAACTTCTTGTGCACCCCCAGCCTACTGGCTGGCGGGGCAGCGTGAGAAGCAGAAAAGGCCTCGGCACTGTGCAAGCACTGCTCAGCAATAACAAAAACATCCCTGTTATCAACACGGTTCTCAGCACAAATGCAAAATACAGCACCATACAAACTCCTGTGAAGATACCTCTACCCCAACAGAAACCAGTACAATAAGCAGGACAGACCACGGCGATCAGGCACGGGGTTTGGCTGTGCCAGCCAGCACTGACCAGCCCCTCCCCACGGGCACCTGGCCCCTTCAATCCCCCTCCGGACCCCTCTTCCACAGGCTGCTTCTTCCACCTTTCACCTCCATCCCTCCCTTTCTCTGCCCCATTCTCCTCCCCAATTCATTGCCACCCTCAGCAATAACTTTTCCCCCAACGGTCTCAGCCTCTCTCCATTTTGTACCTAATTTCACAGCTTGGATACCATCGCCTAGCTCCTCCGGCATCACTGATGCCATGGCATCCAAGGCATCACTGATGGCCTGGCAAGACTTGACTGCCCACAAGGTCCCCAGTGCTCACCCCTCTGTGTAGTTTGGCCACTTCTCACGTCTGCAGCCGCCTGCGACACCCAGCTGGGACACACGGTGCTGCCCATGCTTCTGGCCCCTTCTCCCACTCTTCTCTGTCACATCCTGCATGTTCTCATGCCACCTCCCGTAGGTTCCCATGTCACGTACAGGTGGCTTCAGCCCAGGGCAGGGCCTCGCCGGGGGCCCACTCATCTCTCTGCAGCCTTCCCATCTGCTCTCCTTGATGACCTCATGACACCTGCCTGCTCCTGGCCTATCACATTGCTGTCATGAGGTGACCTCACAAGCAACAGCCCAACCGTGTTGGGCTTTGCCTACCTCTACTAGCCGTTCCCGCTGCCTGAGCTGTCAGCTGTGTCACTCTGGGGTTTGTGATGCCCTTGATGATGTCACAGTCTCTGCCTGCCTGCCGCAAGTCAGTCATGTTGCTGCAATAGAAATGGCATCATAACCCACCTCCCAGCCACGCATGTCATCTCCACCTTCCTCTACATCTCCCCTCTCCCAAGCTCTCAGCACTGCTGGGCGGGTTTTCCAACGCTCCAGGCGACATCACTGCGCCTGCCTCAGCACCGGCCCAGTTGGGCTCTTTCCAAAGAAGGGACATCAAAATCCACCTCCCAGCTACGAGGCTTCTCCTTGCATTGTCCTCTTCTGCAACAGCAGTAACCTCCCAGCCAGCCTCCCACAACCCTTCCCCTTTCCCTGCCTCTCCTCTCCCTTCCCCAGTGCTCTCCTTTCTGCTGGGCAGGCAGCAATGTGCTCCCCCACGGGGACTGCAGAGCCCTGCTGGCACAGCTCGAAGGGTGGGAGGGCGGCCATGGACAGCGAGGGCTCCTCAGGAAGGCAGGTAGGCGGGCGAGGAGGTGGAGGTGAGCTCTGTGCAAAGGGGAGGCTGGCGTGCACAGAGCCTTGCCTTGGAGGAAGCCTCATGGCCCCAGGTCCTCGTGGACACAGCAACTTCAACCACTCCACAGTCTGCTGGGAGGGCAACAGCGCTGGGCACCAGCAAGCCAGGAGATTCCTGGAGGGTGTGGAAGACAACATTTTGACGCAGACACTAGATGAGCTCGCTAGGGCTGGTCTCACTTACTGACAGCTGGATCTGGATAGGGATGTGAAGGGTGAGGGCAGCCATGGCTGCAATGAGCACGAGACGGTGGAGAAGTAGGACAACTAGCAGAATGACAGTGCAGGAGTGCAGGAGAGCTGATTTCAGTTAGCTGAGGATCTGCTTGGAGGACAAAAGGGGCTGTGAGTCCCTCCCGGGTCTTCAGGGACAACGTCCTTAAAGCCCAGGAAGAAGGCAGTCGGATGCTCAGGGAGTCGAGCAGGGCCTGGCAAGAGGTCAGCGTGGATGAACAGGGACCCCTGCGACCTAAGAGGCGACACTGCAGAAGGAAGGTCAGGGAGGCTGAAGGGGGAAGAGGCTGCCCAGGAGGCAGATGGACCCCTGGCCTGTGGGTGCAGGGACGGAGCCAGCAAAGGCCAAGCTCAGCGGTGGCTGGAAATGGCCGTGCATGGGGAGGGCACCCAGGCGGCCTCCTCTGAATGTGTTGTGAGCACAAGGCAGGCAGCTGAGGGAACCGTGCTCCTAGTGCCCAGGGGGGCAGGGGACGGAGCAACAAAGCCACTAGAAATACAGTACTTCCTCACAACAAAGATTCTCCCTTGAGAGTGCTGCTAGGAAATGTATTTTGCTGAGTAACTGGACACACATACGCATTTGTCTATACGTTGACCTATACGTAAATACGGGGTTTTCCATACGCTTACACAGAAAGACAGATAGCACATATTCGATGAGAAGAATCCACATTTGGCCATCCAGAAAGAGGCCATTTTGCTGAAGCTTTGTACCCTGCTTTCCTCCACCAGGCAAGAGAGGTCAGTACCTCCAAGCATGACTCGCTCTGTGCCAAGAGTTAGAGGTGGCACGGACAGTGCAGGGCAGGGAGGTTTTTGGGGCCCTGGGCTCTGTGCAAGACACAAAAATTATCTTTCTTAATGCTGTAGGCCTCAGGAGGTTGGAAATGTGGAGAATTTTTTTGAAAAAATGAAGCAACAGAGAAATAGAACGAAAGAAGGAAAGTGAAGGAAATGTCCTGTTGCAACTTTAAGCTTCAAACATTGTTGATGTTGTTATCCTCCATGCCTTGTTTTGTCCTGTTTTCATATAGTGATCTCTGGGGGGCTTTTGTGTACTGCCTTTTTTTGCAAAAGCAAGTCAAGTTAAAATTGGGGTGGGAGGCAGTCACAGGGACATGGGTGCATGATGCCGGTGCAGGTGCCCTGGGACCCTCTGCCCAGGCTCCAGCTGCAGCTTCCGAGGGGCTCTCGTCCCCAGCAGGTCCTCTGTGACAGCTGCCAGTCCCAGGCATGGGCTGCAGAGACACTGGCTCCTCTCCACGTAGCCCTGCATACCTACGCTCAGACCAGTGGAGCGCTGCCTGAAAACCTCAGGAATTTTTACACGCCTTTAACGTTGATGAGCACGACGTCATCAGCTGAAACAATTGAACACTTTCAATAAAACATCAGTGTTTTCCCCTGAGATCAAAATGAGGAGTTTTCAGGATGTCCATGAATAGCAAGAGGAGAACTATTGACCTTCCTCTATGTTTGCCTTGTCAGTCCTCTCTCTACTCAGCTGTGCATTTCATCTCCCTCATCTTTCAAATATTTCCACCTGTCCTAACTAAATGGACTACGTCTGAAGTCCCCTTGCCAGCAGCCTATCTGCACAGAAACGCTTGCAATTGCTCCCTAGATTTTTCCTTCCCCTTACTCTTTGATAATTCAGACACGTCTCAACTATCCCGGAGATGCTTTGAGCTTCAGGGAGTTAAAAGCTTGCCTGTCTTTCAGTGGTCTGTCTAATTCTGTCCTTAGCCAACTCTTGAATTGTCTTTATTTTACCATTTCCCTTCCGTCTCAAACATTTCTGGCATGATTACGCCTTGTGGAAGGTGAACCTCATTGGTGGCAGCTTGTACTTGGCATACAGTTGAGGGGGGTGTTTTATTTCAGTGGTGAATCTTAGCAGTCCTATTTTGCTTGTTCAAAAATAAGAGAAATCCCTCTTTGTGCACCCAGGTCTCTAGGGAAAGCAGGTGGGAGCTGGCACAAAGGAGCTGTACCATCCAGCTGCAGACTGCGGAGGAGAAGTCTGATGTAAGGAAAAGGGATGCAAGTGCCAGGTGGCCGATGAGAGCCATGATGGGCTTGGGGAGGTGAGGAGCAAGGTTGTCCGTACCGTGTCAGAGTGCAAGGGACAGCTTCTCCTACCAGTCCTGCCCTCTGGACAGGGGGCACTCCTGGCAAGGGAGTTCGTCCCTAGCCTCACTCTGCCTGCTGATCCACCAGAGCCACGTTTGGGCACACGCACGGGCCTCTCGTCTCTTCCCACCGAGCTGGCGTCAACATGTTGAGATTCTTTAACTGAATACGCATCCGCTGGCAGCTTCCTGCACTCATTGAACCAGTTTTGCAAACTGCTTACCCAGGGTGTGCTAGAAGAGTGGTTTTCATGGCTTCCTTTATTAATTAATAATAGCAAAAGGAAAAACGGTTCCTTTGACTAATGCCCTCGGTAATTTCATCACACCGACATTCTCGGGGGGTTTTGGGTGAGCGTGTAAAAAGCAAAATCCCCGGTCCTTCTTGGCAGCTATCTTCCAGGCGCGTAGGGACTCTCCAAGAGAGGCAGTTGCCTTTTAGTGTCGGGTGGCCGTGGGTCCAGGCAACTCCTCACCCACACCAGCATGTTGAAAATACAGACTCATGAAGGAAAAAGAGATTTGCCAGGCTTCTCGATAAGATCTGAACATCTTCCCACTTTGTGGGAGGTAGGCAGGTAACTCTCAGAAGGTGAAAGTCACCAATGAGCTCTGAAAGCTTTACCCCGTGGCTGAAGCGCGTTTTGTGTCCCCTATAAACACGGCCAAGTGCGCAGCTGGGTTTCAGAGGGAAAAGGGCATGTGAGGGCAATAGCAGCAATGGGCTGTTTTGACAGTTTGGGAGAGTCGTCGTTTGCCTGGCTGTGCTTTGGGCACGGATCCAAACGTTCTCGGTCTGCAAATGAGCAGCCCTTCCACCCCAGCAGTGTAACCTGAGCTCCCTTGTTTTTCAAAGCCTGTGGTATGTTTCCGTGGCGGTCTCTCGGCCCCTTCCATCCCAGCCTATGGCTCTGGCCACGCTTTGGCTTTCCTCCAGGCAGTGGTGGCTGAAATCACGCCGCTTGCAGCCCCGCGAAAGGCTTTGTGTCCAGCCAGACCAAGTCCCTGGTCCTCCTGGCTGCGTGAGCTCATGAGCGTGAGCTGTGGCGCAGAGAGGGGCCGGCTAAGAGGGGTGTTCTCTGGGCTGCAGGCTTGGTTTCTGCCACAGCCTGAGAGAAGAGGAACGGCAGCAGGCCTCTCTCCCTGGGAGCCGAGGGGCAGAGGACGCGTCAGGGACGCCCAGCAGCCGTGCCCAGGGCATGGGCACCAAGGGCAGGGCCAGTCCCCGGGGCCCCCTGGGCACAGGCACTGCCTCGGGGCCAGCAGCCCAGAGGCCTTCCTCCCTCCGAAGAATGCTGGGAGGAGGGGCGGCGGGTGGGGCTGCGCGTGGGGGGCCCGCTCACCCCCGTGGCACAATGCCACCACCCGGCAATGCAGCAGTCACAGTGCCCCGGGGCAGGATCAAAGGGAGGATCCTCCCGTGCCCTGTTGCCAGAGCTGGCCCGGGGGCAGCCTGAAGACATGCGAGAGGAAGTCCTTGAGGAGCCGGCAGAATGACTTGGAGGGGGCTGAGGGAGGAAGACCGGAGGCTGGACCAGGCTGCTGGAAGTTCTCCACTGCAAGGCCAGCTGCTGGCAGGGCCACCTTCACAGTGCATCTGCTGGACGGAAATCCTTTTCAGCTGGAGAGCAGTGGCCAGAGCAAGGGAATGCCTTCTTGAGGAGCACTGCAGAGCTCGCCATCCTCATCCCCTGCAGAGCCAGCGGCAGCAGCCGTAAGGAATGGGATGCAGAGATGTCGCCAGGGCTCCCAGTGCTGGGGAGCAGCCAGTGGTGTCCTGCCAGGCGTGAGAAGGATTCTTGCCCCCAAGGTGGATGGGGCTGGGGGCATTTGGGCACTCTGGGAAGGCCCAGAGATGGCTCCAGGTTGAGGGAGAAGAGGGGTTGCGCATCTCCTGGGAGGCATGAGCGGGCTGTGGGACGAGGAGGCAGGTCTTGCTCCCCGTGCTCAGGGAATAAGCCGATGGCCAGCTCGGGGTCGGGAAGGAATTTTCCCCCGGGGCAGACTGGCACTTCTCCCCGGGGGTTGTTTGCCTTCCTCTGCAGCATTGAGCACTGACCACTTGTCAGGGCAGGGCTCCCCTGGTCCCTTTTGCCTAGGTTACTGCCTGCTGCTCGTGCACCTCAAAGACGATGCCTCTCGTGACCTGCAGCTGTGGGGAGGAAGGCTTTTTTTCCCCCAGGGTGAGCTAGCAAGTGTGCCTGGGTTTTTTTTTTTTGCTTTCCTCTGCAGCACTGGGCAGGGCCCTGTTGCGTCAAGGAGGGTTGGAAGGTACCCGATTTATCGTTGTAAGTCCGGTCGCGTTCAGTGTACTGAACTCTCACGATTACGGATGCCCAAATAACGTAGGCACCTTTCATCTAGTCGCGTTGCATGAACTACCACGGCCACACTTCAAGCGCCTGGTCGCGTTCAATGAGAACTATCACGGCTAGACCGATGAATCAAAGCAATTTGTTAAAGCAACAGACACACAGGTTCCTTGGATTACCGGCGATAAATTCACTGACTGCAAGGCACATGCAAATACCAAAAGCATGAATAACACGGATGCCTCGCAAGATATAAAGCGACTCTAATGTAGAGAGGTTTCTAAGTTTCCCGGGGAGGCACTTGGTATAACCAAGTGTTCAAATCTTACCCAAAGGCGTCCCAATGGGAGGGAAGAGAGGCTCAGCCCGTCGACTGATGCCAGAAGTCAGAGTGGTACGCGATGGTATCTTCCCTAACATCCCCTCTCTCTTAGGCTAATTTACACTTTTTTTTACCTTTCAGGGGGAGCTTGAGTGACTCCAGTCATACATAGTTGCGTTATGATTGGTGTAAAACTTTCTCACTTCGCTTTAAAGGTATAGGCTAGGAAACATTCAAAGCGCAAGCTCAGTGAGGAGTGGTCGCACCTTAGAGGCGGGTAGGTTTTGGGATGGAGGTGTGTTTTGGTATTATAATGATATTATAATGAGCAAAGTTTACCAAAGGACGGCATTTTGTCAAAAACACGACAGGTTGTTGGCCCAGGGTCTCATATTATACCCTTTCCTATTGTCCTTCTTCATTCATCCATCGTTTGCCCGAGTTCTCGCAGTGTTCCATTATACTGCACTCTGTTCCTTTGGTAAGTACATCTACAGGAAATTGTTTGCCATGTTCTGGCACAGTCAGGAGTACACAGGGACTAAAAGCAGCAGCAATAAGGCGACAAATGCTTCGTCTGTTCATGTCCGTAGCTAGACCAAGTCTCCGGCCTTGACGGAGCGTACTGGGGAATCCAAGGGCACAGGAGCTGCCCCAGCTGGGCAGAATGCTTCACAGCAGTCCCATCTGGGGTGCCACACAGAGCCTGGCCGCAGCGTCTCCACACCACTCCACCCCCCGGGCAGTTCCTCCCAGAGCCAACACACCAAGTTCCCCTGGTGTTGCCGACGTCTAAGGTTGCAGGCCTAGGGAACGTCCGTGAAATGGATTCCTTGCATGCAGGCCGCACTGCACCCTGGAAGCTGTGCCTTTGCTAAAATTGTGAATCAAAGTTTAATCTCTAAATCACCAGCCTGGGAAGGGGCACATTTGTATTTCTGCAGCCGTTTATCCATGGTAATCCTGCCGACTACGCCAATTTTCCGTTGCGTCAAGGGGGGTTGGAAGGTACCCGATTTATCGTTATAAGTCTGGTCACGTTTGGTCGGGCTGGGGCGCAAAGCGGGGCTGGGATTGCCCAAGCTGCGGCGGGCGCCGCCCGCCCCCCCCTCCGCCCACCGCCGCTCCCGCCCGGCCCTTTTGGTCCGCACCCAGCAGCGGGGGGCCGGATGGTTCCCGCGGCATGCGCGCACACGCGCGTGCGGCCGTGGCCGGCCGGCGTCGGCGCGCGGTTCCGCGGGGGAGGGTCCCCGGGCCGGTGCCCCGCCTCGGCCGGCGCCTAGCAGCCGCCTTAGAACTGGCGCGGACCAGGGGAATCTGACTGTTTCATTAAAACAAAGCATGGCGAAGGCCCGCGCCGGGTGTTGACGCGATGTGATTTCTGCCCCGTGCTCTGAATGTCAAAGTGAAGAAATTCAATGAAGCGTGGGTAAACGGCGGAGGTAACTATGACTCTCTTAATTGACCTCTGCCCCAGACTGGGTGTTATAGCTTCTCCCTCCCTATCGATTGGCCTCACCCTTCATTCGACAGTATTTATTGCGGTGATACAAATTTCTGGCTTCGATTTCGTATCGTCGCCCTAAACCCTTGCCCACGGGGAAAATAGTTGGGCCTAGCCTAACTGCCTTAGAGGGTGGCGCAGTTTTGGCTTGGTTACACCCTCACATTGATTTGACCAAATGGGCCGCCGATGCGGATTTCATACGTATCGGTGGCCACTCAAACATGTGTGTCGCGGTTTAGCCCCAGCCAGCAACTAAGCACCACGCAGCCGCTCGCTCACTCCCCCCACCCCGATGGGATGGGGGAGAGAATCGGAGGAGTAAGAGTGAGAAACACTCCTGGGTTGAGATAAGAACAGTTTAATAACTGAAATAAAATAAAGTGAAATAATAATAATAGCAATGTAATAATAATAATAATAGTAATAATAATATACAAAGCAAGTGATGCACAATGCAATTGCTCACCACCCGCCGACCGATACCCAGACAGTTTCCCGAGCAGCGATCGCTCATCCCCAGCCAACGCCCCCCCCCCCCCCCCAAGTTTATATACTGAGCATGACATCACATGGTATGGAATAGCCCTTTGGTCAGTTTGGATCAACTCTTCTGGCTGTGCCCCCTCCCAGTTTCTTGTGTACCTGGCAGAGCATGGGAAGCTGAAAAGTCCTTGACTAGTATAAGCAGTACTTAGCAACAACTAAAAACATCAGTGTGTCATCAACATTCTTCTCCTACTAAATCCAAAACACAGCACTGTGCCTGCTACTAGGAAGAAAATTAACTCTATCCCAGCTGAAACCAGGACAATGTGCTATGGACTGGCAAATGGGTAAGATCTCGAAAATCGCCAGAGATGATGCTATACCTGTGGAAGAGAGAATTGATTGGGTTGGCTTGGAGTTTATTAACTCCAAGATTGAGAGTTGGGAGCAATGTTATCCTTCCACAGTGACTGACAAATTGGCTGGGCTCCCTGAGGTGTATGAGATACCTATCTCCTCGAGTCTCGTGGGCAGTGTCATCAGTCCGCATCTTCCTGAAGAGGAGCGGGTGCTCTCACTGAGAGGGGCCTCGGCCCCTCCTTTGCCGTCACCATCGACACCTATCGTGAGATCTACTACTGACTTACCCGCCGAGGGCACACCGGTGGTGAAGGTCCTGGACAATAATCCAGCATGTCCATGTTGCAGAAATCGGATAGGAAAAATGTCGGGACTAACTGACCGTCTCAAGAGAGCACATGGTAAAAGAAAGATTTTGTTTCAGTGTGCCCGATGTGGAATTACGAATGTAAAACATCATAGTGTTGCCTGCCATTTTCCAAAGTGCAAAGGAGCAATACAACCTGCTCCTGAGAAGGGATTTACCTGTGGGGAATGCGGTAGATCGTTTCAATCCAAAATCGGCCTGGGACAGCATAAACGCTTGGCCCATCCAGTTATCGGGAATATTGAGGGGATCATCGCCTCCCGCCCAAAGGAAAGTACTGCAAGAGGGGCACACGGACAATGCTGGACCTGGGAGGAGTTGGAATTGTTACGTAAGTTGGATAAGCAGTATGAGGGAAGTAGGCACATCAACAAGCTGATTGCCGAATATATTCCATCTAAAACGACAAAGCAGGTAAGTGACAAAAGGAGAGGACTACTCTCCCAATGAAAGCCCGATGAAAAAGAAGGTGAAAGATCAAGAATGGAGGAAACATCTTGGAGAAGAAGGGGAACATCCGAGTGACGTTGGTACACATGGAGAAGGGGGACTAAGGTCCCATTATCGAAGGGCAATTTCAGATTGGATAGCATCGGATAAACTGCCCATTCTTCAGGACATGTTTGAAAAAGTGCTCGAGGGCTCGGTAGATCCATCAATTCTAACTGATGAGGCGATTAAGAGATGTTATGCATGCCTGTTTACGAAGTCCACCGGGTTGAAAGAGGACCAAGGTGGGAAGCACCGAGCAGCCCGTAATGCTACTCCTTTGGAACCACCTAAAGAGTGGATGAAGAAGAGGGCCAAGAAGCGGGGGCAATTCCTACGCTTCCAGCGGCTGTTCCGTCTGGATAGAAGGAAACTTGACGGTATTATCCTGGATGATGTGGAATCCCTGCGGTGCGGTATCCCACTTGATGAAGTGCACGCGGCGTTCAAGTCGAGACGGGAATCGCCGGGAACATTCAAGGGTCTGGGTGCATTCAAGACCTTCGGTCCGGCGGACAACTCGGCGTTTGAAGCCATGATCACGGCAAAGGAAATCTCGAAAAACATCAGAGAGATGAGTAAGAACGCGGCACCAGGACCCGATGGGTTTAGTTTGAGGGATCGTATTAAAATTGATCCCCACTATACCAAAATAATGGAACTCCTCAATCTATGGCTGGTCACTGGGAAGATACCGGACGTGGCGAAGGAATGTCGGACTGTATTAATATCTAAGTCACCCTTACCTAAGCGCCAAGGCGACATCAATAATTGGCGACCAATTACCATCGGCTCAGCCATTATGAGGCTGTTCTCAAGAATTTTAACGGCAAGGTTGACGAAGGCATGCCCAACCAACCCAAGACAACGGGGATTTATAAAGTCATCGGGCTGTTCGGAAAATCTAAAGCTCCTACAACTCTTAATTCGCTACGCCAAGAAGGAACATCGACCTCTGGGTGTGGTCTTTATTGCCTTGGCGAAGGCCTTCGACACTGTGAGCCACTCACACATCGTATCGGCTCTTAAGCAAAAGGGCGTTGACGATCATATTATCGCCCTAATTAGTAATCTGTATCACAATATTACCACTCGTATTGACTTGAAAAACGAGCAGTCGGATCCTATTGGGATCCATACTGGTGTAAAGCAAGGTGATCCAATGTCCCCGTTAGAATCACAGAATCATAGAATCGTTTAGGTTGGAAAAGACCTTTAAGATCATCCAGTCCAACCATTAACCTACACTACCAAGTCTACTCTAAGCCAATCAAGGGTAGACTAGACTAAACCATGTCCCAAAGTGCCACATCTGCCCGTTTTTTGAACACTTCCAGGGATGGTGACTCCACCACCTCTCTGGGCAGCCTGTTCCAATGCTTGACCACCCTCTCCGTAAAGAAATTTTTCCTAATTTCCAACCTAAACCTCCCCTGGCGCAGCTTAAGCCCATTTCCTCTCGTCCTATCGCTAACTACTTGGGAGAAGAGACCCACACCCACCTCACTACAACCTCCTTTCAGGTAGCTGTAGAGAGCGATAAGGTCTCCCCTCAGCCTCCTCTCCTCTAGGCTAAACAACCCCAGCTCCCTCAGCCGCTCCTCGTAAGGCCTGTGCTCCAGACCCTTCCGCAGCTTCGTTGCCCTTCTCTGGACACGCTCCAGCACCTCAACGCCCTCCTTGTACTGAGGGGCCCAGAACTGGACAGTCTTCCAGGTGCGGCCTCACCAGCGCCGAGTACAGGGGGACAATCACCTCCCTGCTCCTGCTGGCCACACTATTCCTGATACAAGCCAGGCTGCTGTTGGCCTTCTTGGCCACCTGGACACACTGCTGGCTCATGTTCAGCCGGCTGTCTACCAACACCCCCAGGTCCTTTTCGGCCAGGCAGCTTCCCAGCCACTCTTCCCCAAGCCTGTAGCGCTGCATGGGGTTGTTGTGCCCGAAGTGCAGGACCCGACACTTGGCCTTGTTAAACCTCATACAGTTCGCCTCAGCCCATCGGTCCAGCCTGTCCAGGTCCCTCTGCAGGGCCATCCTACCCTCCAACAGACTGACACGCCCACCCAGTTTGGTGTCGTCTGCAAACTTACTGAGGGTGCACTCAATCCCCTCATCCAGATCATCGATAAAGATATTAAACAAGGCTGGCCCCAAAACAGAGCCCTGGGGAACACCACTCGTGACCGGCTGCCAACTGGACTTAACTCCATTCACCACTACTCTCTGGGCTCGGCCACCCAACCGGTTTTTTACCCAGCGAAGACTACGCCCATCCAAGCCACGAGCTGCCAGCTTCCCAAGGAGAATATTGTGGGGGACGGTGTCAAAAGCTTTGCTAAAGTCCACGTAAATGACATCCACAGCCTTTCCATCATCGACCAAGCGGGTCACCAGGTCATAAAAGGAGATCAGGTTGGTCAAGCAGGACCTGCCTTTCATGAACCCATGCTGGCTGGGCCTGATCCCCTGGTTGACCTGCACTTGCCTGTTGAGTTCACTCAAGATGAACCTCTCCATAATCTTTCCCGGCACCGAGGTCAGGCTGACAGGCCTGTAGTTCCCCGGGTCCTCCTTCCGGCCCTTCTTGTAGATGGGCGTCACGTTGGCAAGCCTCCAGTCATCAGGGACCTCCCCTGTTAACCAGGACTGCTGATAGATGATGGAAAGTGGCTTGGCAAGCTCCTCTGCCAGCTCCCTCAGTACTCTCGGGTGGAGCCCATCTGTTACTATTTAACTTATCCGTGGACCCTCTGCTGTGCAAGTTAGAGGAGGAGGGTTATGGGTTCCAACACTGTTCGCGAAAAATAACACCTATGGCCTTTGCGGATGATTTGGTGGTGTTAAGTGGATCACGGGACGGAATGCAAAAGAATATTGAGATTTTAGAGGTCTTTTGTGATCTAACCGGACTCAAAACACAGGGGGAGAAATGTCATGGCTTTTACATCCAGCCAACAAAGGATGCGTATATGATCAAGGACTGTCCTTCATGGGCAATTAATGGTGCCCCCCTGAATATGATTGAACCTGGAAGTTCTGAAAAATACCTGGGTCTACGCATCGGCCCGTGGGTAGGAAGATCAAAGCCTGAACTCCAAGAAAAAGTTAACGATTGGTTACAACGGAATGGGAGGGCTAAATTAGAACCGTTTCAGAAGGCTGACATCTTGAAGGGGTACGCTATTCCACGCTTGATCTACTTAGCAGACCATGCGGATGTGAAAGTCGCATACTTAGAAACCCTTGAGTTGGCAATTCGAACTGCCGCCAAGGAGCGGTTACATCTTCCCCCCAGTACTTGCGATGCCATCCTATATTCCAGCACTAAGGAGGGAGGGCTTGGTATCACCAGATTAACGGGCTTGATTCCCAGTACGCAAGCCCGGAGACTGCACAGGCTTGTGCAGTCTTCAGATGAGATAATTAAAACAGTAATGAGACATGAGGGTATTGAAAAAGAGTTTGTAAGATTATGGATTACAGCTGGTGGGGATAAAGAAAAAAATACCATCTATCCGGGACCCAAGAACGCTGATGGCGATATCGACGGAAGTAGGCGGAGAGGAACCAATCTCGGAATGGGAGATGTCCGCTCCTAAAACTATCTTTCCGAGGCCCTGTCACTGGAGAAAACAAGAATTTTTAAATTGGACCAAGTTGGTATCCCAGGGCCGTGGTATTTCCAACTTTGAGAAGGATAAGATCAGTAACAACTGGCTAGAATTTTACAGGGGCATTCCCCACAGGAAACTCCTTACCGCTTCACAACTGCGAGCTAACGTCTACCCCACAAGGGAATTTCTGGCACGGGGGAGACGAGATACATCTATCAAAGCTTGCCGTCATTGCCAGGCCGAAAACAAAACATGTTCCCATATTATTTGATACTGCCCTGCAGTACAGGAGGCGAGAATAAAAAGACATAACATCGTTTGTGAACTGTTAATGGAAGAGGCAAAGAAGAAGGATTGGGTAGTATTCCAGGAGCCGCTGCTGAGGGACGCCCAGAACGAATTATACAAACCAGACCTGGTCTTTGTGAAAGAAGACCAGGCAATAGTAGTGGACGTTATGATAAGATACGAAAATAAGGAAACATCTTTGGCGGACGCAGCAGCAGAAAAAATTAAGAAATAGCAACAGCTAAGGGAACAAGTGCAAGAAATTACAAACATTAACAACATCAAATTTATGGGTTTTCCGCTTGGCGCACGTGGAAAATGGCATACAGGCAACCACGAGTTATTGAAGGACCTTGGGCTCTCTTCTTCCCGACAAGAGAAGATGGCCCGGAGACTATCGAATCGGGCCTTATTCTCATCGGTAGATATTGTACACACGCCTGTTAGTAGATCGCGTACAATTGTAAGAACTTAAAATCGTACTGAATTGTAACTTATTATTATTACTGACTGTTAATAAAAATTGACTGTTATTGTACCTTAGGGCGAGAGCCGGACCCCCTTTGTTAGGAGAACAAAAGCTTGTGTCGAAGGCTGATTTTTAGGTAGGGTGATTATATTATGTAGGGATGTACGGGGTCGGAGACATGATGCGTTACATCCAAATTCTCCCCTATTGACAATTACTACCAAATTTGACCCAGGTGGACGGGCCACCTATACTTAACCCGGAAAAGGAACATGTATAATTTATGTGTGTTTGTTAAATAGCCAAATGCCTCGTCATCTAATTAGTGACACGCATGAATGGATGAAGGATATTCCCACTGTCCCTACCTGCTATCCAGCGAAACCACAGCCAAGGGAACGGGCTTGGCAGAATCAGCGGGGAAAGAAGACCCCGTGGATCGCCCCAGCTGCGGCGGGCGCCGCCTGCCCCCCCCCCACTCCAACCACCGCCGCTCCCGCCCGGCGCCCCAGCGGCGGCCGCCGCCGTTGCCGCGCACCACCGCCCCCCGGCCCTTTCGGTCCGCACCCAGCGGCGGGGGGCCGGAGGGTTCCCGCGTTGCGCGTGCGGCCGTGGCCGGCATCGGCGCGCGGTTCCGCAGGGGAGGGTCCCCGGGGAGGTCCCCGGGCCGGCGCCCCGCCTCGGCTGGCGCCTAGCAGCCCGCTTAGAACTGGTGCGGACCAGGGGAATCCGACTGTTTCATTAAAACAAAGCATTGCGAAGGCCCGCGCCGGGCGTTGACGCGATGT